>NC_083340.1:27247942-27422678 GCF_019175385.1 Lycium barbarum
TTGTCCCTAAGTCTGTTACTGAATTCTTTTCCTCTCTGCCTCATAAGTGGAGTGTATAAAGTTTTCCAACAACTACTACTATATGACGGTGAACCACATGTGATAATTAGTTTTGTTCGTACATATTGCTTCATAACAAAATGAGGTGGAGGAAGGATATTATTGATCAATTTTGTAATATGCTTCTAAATCTATGTTAGTTTACTAGTTTATCTGCTACTTGACTTTTTTCCCTGTGGTTATACTATATGCATAAAATTCCCAGTCTAGATAATAGGTACCTCCACTTAGATTCAATATGTGAGTATACATACATGAAACTAGACTTTACTCTGTCAAAAATATATATGTTTCTAATGGTGGTTAGTGATAACGCCCGTCTTGTAACTCTTCTCTAATATGATGTACCTTATAACTTGACATTTATTTGTTTGAATATAGCAGCTACATTCCTAAAACATAGAAACATAAAGTCATCCCAGTTATTTCATATGAAGGAAAGGTCCCTCAATAAGCTTAAAATATCTAGTTGATTTGACCGGAGTACAATTATTAGTACACTAGCATACTATGCCCGTGCGGTGCACGGGACCCAATATGATTAAAATTGGTTACTCAATTTAATTAGTCTTTATGATTTATATATTTTGCAAAGGATACTGCGATTCTCCTTAGTGAGTCTCCGCATTTTTTTTCTTTTCCTCTTATTTTTCCCCTTAATTTCTCAATTGTTGTTAAAATTTGTCTTATTTTGGTTATGTCTGCCTCTTTTTATATTTAGTAAGTTGACAATTCAAATATTCTACATGTCAAGTTTATAATCACAAGATTGAAAGGATATTTTATTATATTATACATATTTTTAATTTAGAACCATAAGATTCAAAAGTCTATCTTTATTTCTTAAACTCCGTGTCTAGTCAAACGTAGACACTTAAATTGAGACAGAGGGAGTATATACCAAATGAAGGAAATGAAAGGACAATTAAGACACTGCGGACCCGTGGGGACTTAAAAAAAAGTAAACACACAAGAGGTAGAATTAATGTTCAACTTTTGAAATGTACACATGTTAATCCCTGCTTAAAGTACAATTTCAGTTGCTTTTTGTACAACTTATTGTTGTTGTGTTCGTCCACCTTGGGCGTTTATATATAATAAGAAAAATATAGAATATAAAAATAGACGTATATTTTTAGTAATGTGGTCAAGTAATATGGAACAAAGGGAGTACTTTATTTATTAATTCTTAAAGAACGTGAAAAGTTAAAAGTGAACAAGTAAAAGTGCGAGGAAATAAATATGTGTCGAAGAATTAAAATTGAAGTGCATACATGTATACATGAGAAGAGAATAAATATTCAGAAGAACGTGAAAAGTCAAAAGTGAACAGAGGAAATAAATATTTGTCAGAGAATTAAAATTGAAGTGCATACGTGTATACATGAGAAGAGAATAAATATTCAGTACTATGACATATGTTCACGTGGGATTTATTAATTCTTAAAGAGCGTGAAAAGTCAAAAGTGGACAAGTAAAATTGCACGGAGGAAATAAATTTGTGTAGGAGAATTAAAATTGAACTACATACGTCTATACATGAGAAGAGAATAAATATTCAGCAACAACGTGAAAAGTCAAAAGTGAACAAGTAAAAGTGCACGGAGGAAATAAATGTGTCGGAAAATTAAAATTGAAGTGTATACGCTTATACATAAGAAAGGAATAAATATCAAGTACTATGACATATGTCCACGTGGGATAAAAAAAGTAGTTGCGTAAAGTGTACAAGTTATATAACTTTTGGTACAAGCATTCATTGCATGTGCAATTTATAAAGCTTTTGGTACAAGCAGTCAATGTTGCATTGGTCCATCTTCCACACTTATCTATCTATATTATATTAAAAGCATGAATACAAATGTTGATTGACCAAAATATCCTTCAAATATTGAACGACTTTTTTACCCTTATAAGTTAAGTATTTTTTAGAAACAAAACTTCATGTTGGATAAAATTGTAACATTAAAACTTTGTCAATTTGTAGGATGAATCTGCATCGGATTCCTATTCTAATCTCAATTATGTTGACTCCAAATCAAAGCCTAATCACTCTAGAAACTTTTACATGCTCTAACCGTAAGTAAGATTAAAAAAAAAAAAACAAATTTAAAACATTGGACGTGAACAAATGAATTACTTAATCGTAGATCCAAGCACTATAAGAATTCCTTAGCCAAAAATTAAGTCACTTAATTTGAGAGTCCTAATGAGAATGTAATATCCAAAGTTTAAGAGACCTATATTATTTACAAATCTTTCAAATAGCATTATTTAGGGATTATATTGTTGTTTGGATGATATACTTTAATTAAGTTGGATGAATTTTAGATAACAAAAATAGAAAAGTAACTTTGATGTGATAGCTTAATTAAGTAGGATGATTATTATTTAACCAAAAATACACAAATACTTTGTGATAAATTTTAAGTTGGATGATATTTATGTAATAAAATTTAAAAAGTGATTTTGTGTACATTCAAAGTTGAATGACCACCGGTTATGATATTATTCTGGAAATTAATATGGATATGCTTAAATAAAATAGGAAGATGAGAAAAAACAAGAATAACTATCGTAGGAAAAATATGATTGTAGTGTGTTTCATTTTCTAAGTTCATGTATGCAGTGGGAAATTAATTATATGTAATGATGACAAATTTCTAATCCAAATAAGTTGATTAAATGGTTGCAAAGGATAGACAGTCAGTCATAAGCGGCATGTTTCAATTTTGAACAAGTTTTTTGGATGGAAAAGCAACGCATCACCTACCGGTGAAAGATAGTTATTTGAATTGATAAAAGAAATTTCATATTTGATAATATAACAATAACTTTTAGTATATTATGAAAATAAATATAATATCTGGTCACTAGCTCAATTCCTAATGTTGGATTATTTTAGTGCTAACATATTTTTTCACATAGATAAAAACATCAAGGATATATATTAAAAAGAAACATTTTAACGGGAAGTATTACGTGTTTACGATAAAATAATATTTTTATACGAGGGGGCTAAAGGTAGGGAATCGAACACTCACCAAAAAGGTAAAAGTTCAGGTAGCCAACCAATTGATCTATTAATATTTCTCAATATTACTTAACATTTGTTGTGATTGACAGGAAATAACGTGCGAGACACGTTTCTAGAGACTAGTATATATATATATATATATAAAATTTATAATACATATGTTGTGTTGGTAGTTACTCTGTTTGATATAATTAATAATTTTATTAATTTATAATACATATGTTGTGTTGGTAGTTACTCTGTTTGATATAATTACTAACTTTATTAATTTATAATTGTTATTTGAAATATCATCTTTAACAGCATTACTAAAATGAGAGGAAAACTAATAATTTTATCGGAATAGAGATTATGTTATATTCCCATACAAGAATAGAATAAGAACGAATATCAGATAATTTTGAAATTCCTGGATGCTTCAAACTGATCTTGTCAAGGTTTATCAGACAACATAAACTATCACTTCAAAAAATGCCCTACTGAAACGATCATCTCAAAATGTCACGACTTAAAATACTCGAGACTTGTGGCAATCGAAAATCTCCTCGCCAAGCAAACCAACCAACTTTACCCGCACCTCAATCATTCAATTCATCTAAAATGCCAATTTTAAAACTACAAGAAATCATTGATATCTAAAAGATGAGAAGGAATTTGAGAAATTTCCTTGTAATATTTATTTCAGATTTGGCTCCCCTGTAGTAATCAATTTCTCCATTTCCTCCAGTGGTGAGTTAAATTTTCTAGACGTGTCTCCTTAAAAAATCGATGGTTCAGATTTAATTACTCAATCCAAATATTTAATCAGGGTCAACAATTCTCTCTCTCTCTCTTCTACATCAAAGATCCTTTCTCCCAACTTCAGTAATTTCGTATCAGAAATGGACGACGAACAAGTAGTCGATTCTACCAGGTTTTACAGATTCACATGAAAATTAAAAGCAGAAAATTCTCTTCCCTTTGAATAAAGGAAGACAGTGTTAGAATTTCACATGAATATCCTGTCATCAAATTGATTTGCGCTACTAAACCATACGTTACTTTTATTAGATTGATTATGCTTTTGTCTCTTGGAAAAATAAAATTTGTGTTTTATATATTGTGGACTGTGGTTGTTAGAGACATATAGAGTTAAATCTCAATCGTGGTATATCACCCATATCAATTCTCTACCCCTTCAACTCTATCTTCTTCTTAATTTAGATTTAAGAAATATATAAACCCAATATTCACGGGATCACCTTCGGCATCGAATTTAAACATATACTTCAAATTCGTCGTCATCTTGATATATCACGCTAATCTGAGGGAGCTGCTACTTCTGATTTGAGTTGGTGTACGAAATTCTATGACCTATTATTGACAAAATTAGGAAGAGAAGTGTTTCAAAATGAATTTTGTAAAGAATTAAACTAAAAACTAAGCTAAGCTAAGCTAAAGCTAAACTAGATAGAGCTATCTTTGATAAACTTTAAAATGGTTACACCAACACAATATATACTAAAGAACCCTAGGTAGCTAATGGGTTTAAAATAAACTATTACAATAAGAATTGGGATAAAATGCGTTCTTAAATAACAACTTAAGGAATCTGAATGCAATTAATAAAACTCGTGTCCTTCCGAAGATCAAGTTTCCAATAGATGTGTACTATACAAGTTGCACTAGGTACAACTACCCCAAGCATTAGCTCATCTCCCATAAGAGAAAATGATCAAAATGGTCCTTAATGTATGAGGGTTGGATTGTTTTGGTCCTTGATATATTTCACTTGATTGAAATAGTCCTTGATGTTTCGAGAAAATGATCAAAATGGTCCTTAATGTATGAGGGTTGGATTGTTTTGGTCCTTGATATATTCACTTGATTGAAATAGTCCTTGATGTATGCAAAATGTGGATGGTTTTGGTCCTAAATCCTAAATATAATGCCGTAACATTATTCAAATGTTTGACACAAAAAATCCATCAAATGTAAGTGAAAAATAAATAACATGCAATGTGAAAGCAAATAACTTAAAATTGAAAATATAACCTAAATTCAAAATCCAAAAGAAAAAATTCAACATAATACTCATATGTCAAATTCTAACATTACATAAGTAAGTTTCAACGTAACTTAAGTAAATAATTCAAAAGAAAGGAAAAATATAAGTTTATAACCCCATTCACAATGAAATTCTACTTTAATAACGTCACCCGTTATATGTCAAGTTTGTTAATAACTCATTCTTTTCAATATTAAGAGGTGTAGTTTCAAATATTAGAATAATAACACGGTTATGCTAAATGAATAAAATAAAAAAATACGAGCAATTACATGGAATCACAAGAAGTAAAGGTTGGGAATGAAAAGAAAGAAAATGAAAAATAAATAATATAAAAAGAATAATATATTTTAAAAATAAAAATAATAAAAAAGTAAAAATTAAAAAATTAAAATTTTCTCACTTACATTT
The DNA here is from genome assembly GCF_019175385.1 of Lycium barbarum. NCBI lineage: Eukaryota > Viridiplantae > Streptophyta > Magnoliopsida > Solanales > Solanaceae > Lycium > Lycium barbarum. The sequence goes on from NC_083340.1 coordinate 27,253,498, forward strand.
GATGGATTTTTTGTGTCAAACATTTGAATAATGTTACGACATTATATTTAGGATTTAGGATCAAAACCATCCACATTTTGCATACATCAAGGACTATTTCAATCAAGTGAATATATCAAGGACCAAAACAATCCAACCCTCATACATTAAGGATCATTTTGATCATTTTCTCGAAACATCAAGGACTATTTCAATCAAGTGAAATATATCAAGGACCAAAACAATCCAACCCTCGTACATTAAGGACCATTTTAATCATTTTCTCTCTCCCATAATATAGCTCCCAAATTCATATTGCATCAAGTAGGGGAAGGGTTCTTGTCTTGGGCTTGGCAGTGGAGAGAGAAAACGGGAAGAAAGAGATAATGTTGACCATGGTTAAATGTTTGGATTTAAGTAATTAAATCTGAACCATCAAATTTTTCAGGGGATACGTGTAGAAAATTTAACCCACCACTGGAGGAAATGGAGAGATTGACTACTGGAGGGGAACCAAATCTGTGTATTTCATTGCTTTGATTACATAGAGCCTGTTAGGATTGTCTTATTTAAGGTGCTTTTAAACCAAAATAGCTTTTAAGTACTTTGGGTAATATAAAAATACTTTTAAATACTTATTTTAAAATTAAAATAACAAAAATAAGTCAAAAATCATAAGTTAGGAATTAAGCCAAAAGTTATAAGATCATCCTAACGGGCTCATAGTATGTGTATGCTTTATATACACGGTAATGTCAGACTAAATTAGACTCCTAATCAAAACACCACTCTCATTAGATAGACGTCTAATCAAACTACTTAAAAGGATAAGTTATACAATAGTGTAGGATGCAAATAATACTCTTTATCAAATAAGAGAAACCAGGAGAAAACATATTCTTGTAGACTTGGGATTCTTCTATTTGGGCCGAGACAGAATATTTAAGGGTCATTTGCACTTTTGTCCCTATTTTGTGCTGGTCTCTAATTTTTAGCCTTCAAAATCGAATTTATGCCTATAGGGACATAAGTTACGCATCATTATATTCACAAGTTATGCCAGAGTCCTTAAAGAACTTATGCTTCCATAGGCATAAGTTCTATTTTGAAGGACAAAAATTAAAGACCAGACCATTTGAAGCACAAAACGTGCAATTACTGGAATATTTAATGGGACATCTACAAAGTTGGCCTCTCCGCCAAAACATTTAGCATGCGGTTGGTCAAAGAATTTCAATTCACATTTAGTAGCCAAAAAGAACCAAAAGCACGGAAACAAGGTCCTAAATATAGTGAATGGCAATCCCCTTCCCCTTATCTATTTTGCTTCTTTGGAGTTCCATTTGATTTTCAAGCAAAATTAAAGACTTGAAAAGCTGATCAACTCAACAAACATGTGAGGTCCATGTGAATTCATAGATTTTCTCTTTCACCATCTGTGAATCATTTATGTGACACACAAAAAAAAATAAAAAAAATCGCACTGCCACCACGGGACCGCCGTAACCATACTCTCTAAAATTAAATTAATAAAAACCAAACTCAGCCACCCCCGGACTAGCCTCATCCACCCTAAACTCTACCCACCAAACTTAAAAAGAATAAGATCTAAAAGGGAAAAAGAAAGAGTAAGAATATTGTGAGAGAGAGATTATACACTTTATATAAATAAGATATATCAATTATTCACTTTATATACATGTTATACGGTGTATAAGCGCTGCATGTATGCATTATACACTTCATATTTATAGTGTATATAAATTGTACGAGCACTGTATTTTATAAATAGTGTATATGCGTTATATGCAGTGTAGATAAACTTTTCATACAGTATTTATACACATTTTATGTGTGTGTGTGTATATATATACACCCACTGTATCTACTGTAATCCTCCACGCCCATTTTTGCTGTATAATCAATGTATACTCAGTATCTAATGTATACACACTAATTATACACATATTATACACTAATTACACAATGTATAAATGAAGGAGCACCGAAGAAGCGACAAACTTGACCGGAAGATAATCTTTTACGGCAATGACTGTTATTTTCCTCCATCTTTTATCTTCTCTTAAAAAGTTTCCGAAAAAGTATTATGCAATACTAAATCTGAAAATGGACGGCAAGCAAAGCAGGCGATAACCACGTCGTATTTTGATCGAAAATTATCTAGAGAAGATAGACATTTTTTCATCAAAGTGAAAAGAGGAGGAAATCACTATAAAAGCGAGAATCAAAGAAGACAACGTGTTGGTGTTCGCTAAAGTGGAAGAGAAGAAAAAAGGTAGAGAGTGGCCGGTGGTGGTCTCTGGTGGGTGGAAGAAGTGAGAAGATGAGAAGAAAAGGAGAAGCAGTAGAGAAAAAGTGAGGCGGCTGAAAGAGAGGGGGCAAAGGTGAATTTTAGGGTTGTGATTTTGTCTGGGCGTCATCTTTCCTTTCATTCATCAGTTGAGTATTTTGTCCGGTCAGATAGAAGCTTTTGAAAGGGTGCTTCGCTTCCAGCTCTTCTTGTTCGATACCACTTCCCGTCCTTGTAAATATCATCTCTTATTGCTCTTATAGATCGGCTATAACTTGTTAATATTTTAGGCCTAAAATTTATTTCGGGTCAAATGCTATAAAGTTGGGCCATTAGAATTCGTGGTAGCCACACTCTGCTATTTTTCATACTTAAGTGGGGAAGCTATATGTAGCCGCTCGGAACTAGTTTAAGACATCCGTTTAGCCCCACTAATTTTAATTACTAGTTATAGCCAATAAAATATTACATTTGTTCAAAAAAGAAGACCCACACCCAGATCATCTTCTTCATATCTACCTCTTTGTTGCGCTTCCGCCACCACCTAAAAATCCCTGTAATTTCCCCCCATTTTCAGTTTCAACATTAAATTTACGAACTCATAACCTTATTCCACCACATGTATGTACATTTTCAAAAAACCTCTTTTATATCCTTACATGGTAAATAAAAAAATTAGCAAAATATTTTCTCAAACTCCACCCTATTGAATTCCCCAACCTTCTATTAACGCCCTACTCCACAAATACTATTTTAATGCACATGTTCCCCTTTAGATTTGAAAAACATCTTTGCAGAACTTTAAATAAAATGATTTATAACTTTTTTAGCTAAAAGAAATAACAAGAGTGTGTTTGTGAGAAAAAAAATATACAATGTGCATTAAGGTATCTATACGATATAACCATATATTATACAGTAAATATACACCTCATAGATATTGTTTATATAACATTATACAATGAATAAAGTATATAAATTGTGTGTATATATACTGTATCTCGCATTAATACATAATAGATACACATTGACACCGGTATGGACTGTAATCTTTGATGCCATCTTTCTACTGTACAATATGTGTATATTAAATGTTTAATAAATGTATAGTCGGAGTGTAATGTATATGCACTGATTATATACATATAATACTGTTATTATACACTACTAATGAAGGAGCACTGAAATTGAGGAAGGGTCGGTGACATGGACGGAAATGAAGTTTTCTCTCCGGCGGTGACCATCTTCTTCCTCCGTCTTTACTCTTCTTTTAGAATCACTTCAAAAGAAAATGTCATGCAATATAAGATTCGAATATGAGGCAATCAGCGAATAACGACAATAACCACCATTGAATTCTTGCCGGAAAACTTTAATCAGAGGGAAAAAACATTTTACATCTGAATTCTGGGAGATGGAGAATGAGAAAGTGACGAATAAAAAGGACGAAGATGATGAGGAAGAAAATAAAACGAAAGTGGCATGTGGTGGTGATCGTTGGTGGATTTATTTTTTTTCGCATGCAAAAACTCATCACTATAAATGATTTGATCAAATAGAAAAGGAGAATGAGAGAAACCAAGCTCTATACCGGAGCCTCAATCTGTTCTGACTGATGTTATATGATCAACATGAAGAATTATAAATTAAAGAAAAATCTAATCCGAACGAGGTGTGTATGTAAAGTCAGCTAACTATAAAAGTTCCTCATTTTTTGCTATCTCTTCTGTTTCATCAGCTCCAATGCTAGAAAATCTTACACCTTATCATCAAGTTGTGATGAATCTGAGCCATGCTTAATTGAATGGCTACGACGCTCTTTACCACCAGGTTTAGACGAGGCATTTCCATACCAGATCATTCCAAAAACCGCTATAATCATGCCAACAACCACTTGTATGTTGAGACCTTCTTTCCCGAAAAACAAAAATCCAGTATCAATACGAGGATTGTTTTCATATGGTCGTTAACTTGCAATGAAACTGCTGTGAATCTGCCAAGGCATATGAATTGGCTGAGATTGGTGCCTACAGCTATAGTGCATGGAAGAATTATGAACGCCAAAGATGGAAAAGTGAAGGCAAAGTGATCAATCGTGCAGTATGTCCCAGCAGATTGAAAGAACTAAGAGAGTATTTCCTTTGAAGGTAATGAACATAATACTGTTACGGTTCACTTTTACGCGAGGCATAAAAGCTACTAAGAGGTTGTGGATTCTATTGGATTTTCGTATTCTTAGAGTCGTCACCTAATTTATTAAGGGAAATTAGGAAAACCGGGCTAAAGAGTTTATTCAAACAAGAGAAAAATCCATTAAAACCAGAGTCCGAGGTCAGAGTTTTGGTGATCCTCTAGGGAAGGTTTTAAGCACCCTAGTATTAAGAATCCGTAAAATACGATTGACCTACGAGCTTCAATGTGTGATTATTGTAATTATTTGCTTAAAGAGTTTACTTTGATTTCTTGTATAAACTTGTCTTGGCATATCATAAATTATATCCCTTTTTAAAAGACGCAATATAAGGTTCAAATGATCATTTCACTTTCCGGACTAAAACATACTCAAAGTTTCCTTTTGAGTACAGTTCAACTTAATTTAATCCCCAATGTCATGTTCAATTTAATCCTTACAATTCATTTGAAAGTTGAGTGTATTTCTTTTGTAAATATGCCATGGGTATACAACTATATAGAAAAGTGTTGCATTTTTTGTTTATCTTTTGTCCGATTTCAGGTCAACCATATTCTACTACTAAACCTTTCCGCCCAAAATAAGGTTTAAGTGTATTTCCTCTTGTTTATTGACTTAAGATTTGGGCTTAGGCCCAAAAAGATTTTAAAAGAACCTTAAGTTTCAAGTCTAAAATCCCTACCAGTTACATAAATACAAGTAAATAAGTAAAATATTTCATAATCTACAACTATTAACTAAATTACATAATCTACAACATATACTCTATATTTAGGGTATATGCATGCTTTTATACCATAAATAAAAAAAATGTTGCTATGAATAAAAGACTAATAATAAGGGGTTTCCTATATTAGTAATAACCAAATTAAATAAATATCAAAACACATTAATTACTTTTCTAAATATCCCAACATACTCGCTAGCATTTTAATCCATAAATTAGTATACTACTGTTTATATGATATATATTATACAATTCCTTGAACAAGTATATATATTCTTGTACTTATTCACTATTATATACTATATATAATATTATTTTTTATGTATATTAACTATTATATACTATATAAAAAATAATTTCTTATGTATATTAAAAAAAAGTATTATATACTCTCTCTCTCTCTCTCTCTCTCTCTCTCTCTCTCTCTCTATATATATATATATATATATATATATATATATATATATATATATATATATATATATCTTTGACCACATACATTGCTGTATATATTAGGCATATATTGTTTATTATATTAAATATATAAATTTAAATTTAATTGAGTTAATTTTCCTATTTCATGGAAGAGAGGAAAAAAATTAAATAATAAATATGTGATGGTAGAAAGGAAGCCAAGTTTTATGGGATGGGGAGTCAATTTTAATTAAAAACCTATTTTAGTGGTAATCATAAGTAATTATATTATTCTATCTATATATATTGTATATTGTATACTTTATATGCATCAAGTATATTGTAATATTATATAAGGTATATAATATCAAGTATATTTTGTGCTATTGTATACATTATATAATATTAAGTATACCATATACAACATATAATATTGGTATAATATTAATTATTGTGCTATTGTATACTTTATATAATATTAACAATATTATATCCAACATTTAACATTGGTATATTAACTATTTTAATGAAATAAAATACATATATAAACACACGCACACATATGTACAACCAAAAAGTTACAAATTGTTTTTATGCTGAAGCATGGATAATAATTGATGTATATTCATGTACTTTTATTAATATTAATATATTTAAATAATTTCTTTTGGTCATAACAAGTAATTGCATCAAGTGAAAAGTAAAAGGAAAAAAAAAAAAGAATTGAAAAAGAATCATTTCAAAATGATAGATGTTGGATTTAAAGGTCTATTAAAAAATAGCATTCATTTAATTTTGTTTTATTTGAAAAGCTACATTAATTCTCTGTCATGTCCTCTCCATATTTTAAAGAAAGAGAAAGTAAAAAGTATATACATTAATGGTAGTAAATTGTATTTGTGTAATTTTTTGAAAGTAGCTGTAATGATTTTAAATTACTTTTCAAAAACTTGTATTTATGTGACTTTCCCCTTCACTTATTCTTTCAGGAAAATCATTTTTATGTAACACTTTATATTTCTTGAAATCAGCTTCTAATTTTCCAAGTGCAAAAATCAGTTTCCAAGTGCAAAACTCAGTTTCCAAGTGTATAGAAGTTAATCTCAATTTTTTTTAGAAGTTAATCTCAAATTTTTTTTTGTCAAAAACTTTAAGGTTCAAAACAGTTCCATTTTATTCTCATACACAAACAGATGCTTGTGCCATTTTCAGTTTTCAAAGACATTTATCAAAAATAATTTACCAATTTCAAACATCCCTTTATCCTTACTAAGCTTGGTTTGAAAATCATTTGAGGAATTTCTAATTTTCTACACGAGATTCCTAAGTTCTAACCGTTGGGTTTCAATATTTACACAAGCATCCTTTACATATACATATACAATCACATGTATAAATATGAAATGAAATGAGGGAGTTAGGCTGGTGGGCCTACCGAAGCCCACCGGTTGCCATTTTCACTCATGAGCCTTCAATCATTTTTAATAAGGACTCCATATAAGAGAAGTGTTGGGCCTCTGGCCCAACAGTAGTTTTATGCAAGAATTGCCCGAATGACCCAGATATGATTCTATGCAAAACAAAGGGAGGGTGGGGGGGGGGGGGGGGGAGGGGCAGAGGAAAAATCCAATTAGAGAGCACCTAGACTTAATAATTTATTTAATATAAACTAAAGGATCTGCACACAATATAGTCATCTGTACATGTATGTATATATCAGTGCACATTTCAGTCCATATATGCGTACAAGCAATCAGCTAAGGCAAAAAGGAAGCAAGCCCAAATATACTAAAGCGGAAACTAATACAAATAAGCCCAATTATAGAAGAGGCAATAGCGGAGAACAGGTCCAAATCAGACAAACATAGAAGAAGAGGCCCAATATAGTAATTAAGGGCAATATTCAGGAGTTAGACCCATTTAAGCAATAACACTTCCATTCATAAGGTACACAGTGTGATATACCCAGGGTATACCTGATATACAAGCCAATACATACCAAGGTATACAAAGAGTGTATATATCGGATATATCTGTGTATATTCCCCATTTGCAGCAGTTTTAAAGGGACAGAAAGAAAACAGAAAAAGAGAATGATCTGAAACTAACTCTAACATAAGGTATATGCATCCATGTTCAAGAATATTCATTTTTAACGTGCTCAACTTAGTGACACCCATCTAGTTTTGACATAACACATGGTAGTGGGTATAAATACCCAGTTCCAAAACATAGGCAGCAAAAGGGAAACTTTTGTAATGTCCAAATCATTTTTCTATCTTTATCAGTTCAGATGCACATAAAGAGGGAAAGACATAACTGCAACAAGTTGTTAGAAGGAGCAAGACATAGCAAATTCTTCAAACACTTTGATGTTCATATGTGCATTCATGTACATTCAGTATATTTATACTTAAGCACAGTCATAACATTAACTTGAAAGGAAAACTAACATAGCAATTGATTGGAAGCAAGGACAAGAGCAAGGTCATTTACATTATCATTAATTCACACAGACAGAGTCATTTTTCTTTAAGCAATACTAGTTCATTATCTCTCTGTCCACATATCTCAAGGATGGCGGTTTGAAGAATGGAAGAGGGGAGGGCAAGAGTGAGATATGGGGTTCTTTATATAGAACCTCAAATCTGAAGACATTTGCCCTAATTTTCGATGTGAGACTTGTGAAATATGCACGCCTAAACCTCATCAACCAATCAAATTCGAGCATTCAAAATCACATACAAACAAATTCCATTAAGAAATCAGTCTATTTGACCGTAGAAATCTAGAAAAGCAAAATAAAAAGGGGATACTATACCTTGTTTGGTTGAACAAAGGTGGTGAGAGGAGACTAGCATTAAATGCTTGCCTCAACCGACTAAGCCAGTTCGGAAAAGACAATCGTACACCTGTATTTTTGCCATTCTTGGCAGGTGACGTAGGAGAGAGAGAGAGGAGAGTGTAGCGGCGGCTAGGGTTTCTCCAACCCTAAGGCCATAGAAAAGAATGAGGTGTGTTTGGCACCTCTTCGCTGAATATAGCGAAGGCGGGCCAAGTCAAGTCCAATAATGGACTGGACTCGGCCGAATTTAAAAGGAAAAAGGGGAAGGGCCCAACTATATATATGTACAGATACACACACGCACACGCACACGCACGCGCGATAAGTGTGGCACGCTTCACACCCATAAACAAGACTACTAGACACAGCTCGTAGACATTCCCTAGGATGAACTGCTCTGATACCAATTTGTCACACCCCTACCAGGAGTATGACGGGCTCCGAATCTACCATAGTTGTTCGAACCCCTCTAGAAACTCGTGCCTCTAATTTCTATGATGAGAGTTTGTTCATGATTTTCAAGCTTCTTTCTCATCTTCTCATTGAGTAAAAGAGCTGATATGACGTCCTTCAACTTAATGGAGTCGTTACATGTAAGATGATTGTTATCAATTCGTCGTAAAAAGATGTCAACGACTTTAGGATCACAATAGCTTTATCTTCCACCTCGATCTTTATTTCGAGCGTTGCTAGTTTTGTGATTGGCCCATTAAGATATTTAAATGTGACAAAAAATGGTATCATCACCTATATGAAGGGCGTACAATTGCTTCTTTAAGTACAAATTGTTTGTCAGCGTCTTGGACATGCATAGATTTGCTAACATCGTCCAAATTCCCCATGCACTGTCTTCACCAATGATGTTATTGGACATATCATTTGATAAGTGCAAGCTAATTGCACAAGCTTCCTTTTAATCCATTTCTGCCTAACCTTAAAGTTTTATGAATTCAGGCTTCTTGAATTTGCCGCCTAGTGCCTTGTCTAATATTTGTTGGATGAGAATATCCCTCATCCTTATTTGTCATATTAAGAAACCGTTATCTCCGTTAAATTTAATACATCGTACTTCACTCCATATATTTTTTCTTTCACCGAGTATAGTATGACCGACCACAAAAATATTTTTGTGAATGATCAGAACCTATGCACCGATACCAGTTGTTGGGAGAAATATCACACATAAATAATTTTCACATTATATAATAGCAATATCGGAACACTGAGATACAATTAATCAACAAGAATAAAAAGAGCTATAATGACACCATTACTTTTACATGAAAACCATTTTGAATAAGGAAAAACTCACGGGCCAAGAGGACAATTTTTATCACTATAGAAAGAAATTTTACACTTTGTAGTTGTCACACCCCTACCAGGAGTATGACGGGCTCCGACCCGTAGGCCGGGAACCACCTGACTTATCCGTTACTTTGAACATTATAAACCATAACTCAAAGAACATCTGCACGTAGAAAAGGCCCAACATAGGAATATCCGATCATTCGACACATATGTTCATACGCGATCGACAAGGTCGCCACAACATAACGTATATCATAAAGCCGGCAAGGCTAACAGTAAAGTATCAATAGCTCAAAATAAGGCCACCCATATTTTATACAACAATATCAACCGGTGGAGCTATAAAACATCTAACTGTACACACACGTCTACGAGCCTCTACATAGAATACAAATTATCATAAGGACAATACCAAATAGACTGCGGCTCCGAAGTACGTGGAGTGCTCCTGAGAATTCGCTGATAGAACATCTACGGGACTGATCTGTCTCTCTGCCTACCTGCGGCATGAGCGCAGCGTCCACAAGAAGGGACGTAAGTACGAATAATGTACTGAGTATGTAAGGCATGAATAACAACATAATATAGATATGGAAGGTAACATGGAATATGAGAGATAACCTGTACATCTGGGTGCCTCATAAGGTGGTGTCATGCATGCTTAGCCTTTTAAAAGAAAAATATTCTTATACATATATATAGTACCATGCCCAGCCATTAAGGCTCGGTGTCATATATATAGTATCATTCCCGGCCATTAAGGCTCGGTGTTATCATCATTAGCCCGCGTCCGGGCCTCCCGCATCTGAGCCTCCCGCGTCTGGGCCTCCCGCGACCGAGCCTCCCGCATTCAGGCCAATATCATAACCTGCCCACTGCAGTGGTGTGCACATCTACGTGACATGCCCGACCGACTATAGGACGGCGCGGTGTGAGAAAATACATACATATATATATATATATAAAGCATGCATAAGAGCCCAATCAAAAGCCACAACTATATCGGAGTGACGTAAGGTCGGTAGCCTCCGATTATATTATGGATCGATCATCATCGTTTATCCCACCTTGAAGGAACAAGGGTCATAACGTGAGATTACTAACAATGAAGGAAATTAAGAAATTGCAAAGTAAGCTCAATCACCTCATAATAATATAAAGCTCATGTACTTGGAAATCTCTATGAATAAAATCATCTCATAATAACATGAAATCCGTATGCCTTGGAGCTTTGATAAATAAATCCCTCATAATCATCATCATGGTTATCATAAAAAAAATTATTCATCTTTAGCATCATAAAAACTTTAAGAGTCATGAATCTCTACATTCTTGGAAATGAAGATTTTCATGGAATTCATGCATGGTTGGTAGGAAAAGAATCATGCCTTTAGAAGCTCAATAACATCATAAGGATCACGAGATTCGTGGACTTCTAGCATTTGTGAAACCAAGGATATTATGGGTATGACACAAAGGTTTATAACAAAAGGATCATGCCTTCAGAAAGAAAGGGACTAGCCTTAACATACCTTTTTGTCTCCTTAACTACTCAACGTTTATCCTTCCAAGCTCGTAAATCTACATGTAAACCATTCATATTATTGTTAGGCACATCGTTATACGCTCGTCTTAAACCCTTAATTTAAATCCATTTAGAATCTGCCGAAATTCGGGCAGCATCTCCCATGTTTATATGCCTAGCCCGAAATCATAATATCAACAACCAATCAACAACAACAATACCAACATCATCAAGACCATTATCCATACCAATATATTTCCTAAAACATCCCACACGATGTTTTCCAAATTTCTCAACTAACCAACTTGTGATACTACTATTTAATAACTTTATTTCCGTAAAGAAGCCGAAATTAATACCAATAAGGAGAGATTCATACCTTGTCCTTGTTAGAACAATAATATCTCCAATATCCACCTTGAATCCAAGCCGAAATCCACCGCAAAACGATACTATAACCGTAACTATGCGTTACCCGAGCCTTGATTAGCCAAAAATCACTTCAAACCCTCACTTTTTATGACATATTTTCCCTTATATGTGTGCTGGGCTTTAGGATATGTTTTTGGAGCTGAAAAATGGGGTCTTAACCCTTTTATAGGTTGCTAAAGTCGGTGGCACTGTAGCAGTACTGTAGCAGTACTGTGGCACGCGTTTTTGCTTTGTCAGCCGAACTTGTAACGTCCATAATTCTCTACTCCGATGTCCTATCGACGAGTGGTTTATTGCGTTGGAAACTAGACTCGATGAACTTAATTTTAGGCTTTTAAAACACCTTAAAACTCTCATATACCTAGAGATATAACCCTCCAAAATTGACCCAAAATTTTGTCCTTAATTCTGCTAACTTTTTTTAAATTTTCAACAAACTTATTTTCTTTGATTTGCTTGGTCCCGGAATCTTCCAAAACTCCCCGTAAATACTACTTATCATTTATTATACTTGATAATGGGCATGTTCTAATGTTTCAAGGTTGTCCTTCCCGGTTACGACTTACGAGATCGCAATTCATCTTTTACTCCATTGTTACGTACTTCCCATGACTTGTACTTTTCAAAACTTCATGGGAAGTCTACGATACTACATTACAACGGTGAAGTACGATGAATGCTCATGCTCTGAAAATGCGGGGTGTAACATTCTCCCAGCCTTCAAAAACATTCGTTCTCGAATGTTGAGGTAGAGTTCGCTCTGAGGTAGATGTCAATGTTCTTACCTGTATTTGTCGATATTTACTTTACTTACTTGCTCATTTAAAACTTAACTTATCCAAATTATGCAGTTTATCCTTCTTCTTTTGTAGCCAAAATTTATGCCTGTACTCAAGGTCGTCCTTTTTCTTATTATCTGTCTGTCTACTAACTCTTTATGCTTTATCATTCGCATTGTCTCTTCAGCCTTCATTGTTTACATTCTTGTATGCCTTTTTTTCCAGTACTTACCACATACTTTTATCCAATTTTGATCCTGCCTTCTCCTTATTTAGAAATGTTTTGTTCTATTCGATGTCCACATAACTTTCTTACATTTTACAGATATCCCCGGGCCTTTGTCTTCTTGGAGTTTACTTATTTTTATTCTTCTTCCCTTAAAGATAAATTCAAGACTGGTCACATTTTAGCATCTTTTGCTTTCTATAGCAGTCGAATTAATCTTTGCGGTACTTTATCTTTCAACTAGTTTAACATCGAAATGTCTCGCTTAATTTCTCTTTCCTTCAATTGGACTTCTGGCACTTGGCTAACTAACGATAATTCTTGTACTTATATCAAGAACATCTCAAATCTTTTCTTTAATGATTCCTTTTCTTCAATTTACTCTTAAAGTTTCTGATCCTTAGTTCGGCTAATAAGTTAGGGGTGAGTTCAGAAATTTGTCGAAAAACAACCAAGATTCCTTGTCATGCAACGAATTCAAATCTTTTCATTCTTTCCTTTGTCTGTAACTTTCATTCATCCCTTTTTCAATAAGAGCCATCATGTTGCTTGTTCCACGAGGTTTTATTGTCACTTGCTTGTTCCAATCAAACGCGATATTCTTTGATCACTTCCTTTGGGGGTTCCCCTTCTACTTTTAACCTTTGCCCGACTCTCACTTAATAAGTCTTTCCCATAGTCTGACACACTTATCTTTCATTTCGGTTTATCAATCAAGCGGATCTCTTAATTCCTTAAATGTCCATCTCCTTTATTTATATCCTTGAATCTTTTTTTTTTTGCGATCTTATCTTTGTCTACTTCCATGACTTCACCTTCAGTAGACTTAGTCCCTCCTGTTTCGTAGCCTTCTATTTCTCTTCTAGTAGACAACTTTCTCATTCGGTTTTGGCACTTTTCCTTGCTTTTTTCTCTAGTGCTACTTTATATTCTCCCTCTTAGTAATAATCGATTTTACATACATATCCTCTCATCTCCTTGTTAATTCTTTGGTCGGACTCCTTAATTCCCTGCATTGTCATCATAGTTCCACCTATAGTAGCGCCCAAATGGTTTGCAATAGCATTTCCTTGCCAATGGCTTATCATTCTCTTTAATTACTTTACTTCAAATTACTCATCCAATGCGTCAAACATACCATAGCCAAGGGATCTATATTCAAATGGGACTCCATTCGACCCATACAACAATCCTCAACACCATTCCTTATGCACTTGTATACAGTATTTTCTTATCATCATTGTTATCCCCCATCACAGGATTATACTTACAACATACCAATGATCATGTCTAAGGCTAATCTATTATTCAAAATATCTTCAAATCCATGTTGAACCTTTCCTCCAATGTCCTCTTCTCCAATCTTGACATTGTTGACACCCAATTTTGTCCCTCCTTTATTTAATTTTATTCACTCGGACGTCTAAATTTATTGACGAGCTAGATACTTTATTTTTCACTGCTATTTATATTCGCTACTTTTATTTTAACATTGCAAGTATTAATTTATCACAAATTTTAAATGTTCATCGTCATTTCACTTTCAGGTTTGGAATCGTTAAATTAATTACAAGACAACACTTTGTAAATCCTTACTTTCTATATAAATAAATTGCTATTTATCTTCACATAATAAATATTGTACTAGTTACTAAATTACAAGCCCGGAAATAATTAAAATAGCGGAGGAAGGACCAATATTTTTTCAGCAAATTAATGGCTTAAAATACAAATACAATATTATTTCCTACCCAAACAAACAACCCACATTTCTATACCCAACCCACATTTTCAACCCATATTTAAATTAATGGGCCAGCCCACTACCATTTTTTCGGACCAGCCGATTACGCCCGACCCGGCCCAATCGTCCATTTTCTTTTTTTTTACTCCTAAAACCTAACCCTTCAGCCGCCCCCTCATTTTATTTTTTTCTCCTTTCTCTTTCATCTCTCCCTCTCTTCTTTCCCTTTTCCTCCTTTTCTCTCCCTTTTCCTTTTCCACCGCCGCTCCCCTTTCCCTGATTTTCCTCCACTCCCACTCGTCGCTGTCCCCCACTCGCTACACCCCGCTCCTCTTCTTCTTCCATCTAAAACCCTAATCACAATCCTATAAAAAGAGGGAATTATTTGGGAACGAAAGGAAAAAAAATCATTCTTTCCGGTGAACTTTAACCGGACATCGTCCTAAATCACTATATTTCACATAATCAAAAAATCTTTTTTTTTAATCGCAAGCAGTGTTTGTTCGTCGTCCTCGAGTAGATCCGAAACTCCGACGATCTCAGTGCACTGCACAAAAACGAGGTAAATCTCGATACATTTGTCATGCTTATTTTTTAATTTCTGTTTGGCTAAAATTTGGCGCATACCGCTATACGTTTGCCGATTATGTGATTTTCTTTGTCGTCGCGTTATTTGTTTGATGTTTGGATGCTGTTAGGATAGGACATTAATTGCTAAACATGAATTTGAAAGATGCATACCGTAATTCGGATGCTTAGACTGAATTTCCAGGACTTGGAACCTATTTAAAACCGAATATACATAGGATATACAGTGGGGATACCAAAGTAAGAAGAAGATACACATTCAATATACATATGATATACATTTTGAGGTATGTATATCCTAGGAATATTTGTGTACGTGGTTAGAACAGATCGACGCTGAATCATCTCTATAATTATCTATCAAATCTGTAGATTTAAGTTTTCTGTCTTGGTTAATGTTGATATGGAAACAGTAGTAGTGATGTGATTACTGTTAGCTCAAGTGGAGTGTGTAATGTAACCGAATCTAGTTTGGTTTAGTTGATTAGTTCGCTGTCAAACATGTTTCAGTTTAGACTAGGATAGTTATATTCAATTGCTCTTTGAGGGATGATTAATGCATTGCTAGCTTGTCTATCATAGGAGTCAGTATACATGCATGTTGGGCTGTTGAAGATCACGCATGCCTAAATACTTCGTTAGAAAGCTTAAATCTGATTATTGAATGAATGCCCTCAAGCATGGCTGCATTATCAGCATATTAACTTTAGCACTATCATATCTTTCATTTATGTGAGGTGTTGTTCCTAAGTATTCCTTGAATTTGACCATTAGTTCCTTAAAACTGTGAGTCTTCTGATATTTGCCTGCCTATAGTCAATATCATTCGAATCCTATCATCAATGTGCTGCATAAAACTATAGTTGATCTGAAGCAAATTGTTGTTCTGTCTTGTTTGGCTTTGGTCTTACCTAGTCGAGTCTGTGATTTCTTTAATTCTAAACACTATGGTCTGAACCTTTATATTGTCCCCTGCTTGGAACCTCGGAATTACATATTGAGATTCAGAATCAGCCTGATATACTCACTGATTGCTATAATATTTAAGACTATTAAAAATGAGAATGTGGGAACATCCTGTTTAGTCTCTACTTTGTTGTTTTATTCGAATCTATTTCAGCCCTCTAGAGCATGAGTATCCAGTAAATATATTAGTACTATAATCTTGCTTATTAATGTTGTTGAATATCTTATTGTAAAGTGTGTTGCTTGCATGAGACTAAGGTTGTTTAAGATATTAATTTTATTGTCTGTAGTCCTAGAACGAATCTGGAGCAGAACTTCATTAGTTACTGATAAGATTCTATTCAGAAGTCAAATTCGGGTATTTTCAGCATCACTGTGTTATCTAAAAAATAGAGTCTGATTCATCTAAAATAGGATGGTTAGATGTTGTTTTCATATTTCCATTAAGCTAGATATCTTTTTAAACACACCTGGGTATTTATGGCAGTCTTAGTACGTTTATATATGACTCAAAGCTGTGGGGTATATCTCTGTGTTTGACTCTGTGTCATTGTGGGAAGAATATAGTTGTATTTGAGTATTTGATGAATTGGATCTAGGTGATATGTGCGTGCAAGGTATGAGAATAGAACTGAACCGTTATCTTTTTCTTAAAAAGATTTGAAGTATTAGGGGTAGGAATAGGTAAGAACAGTCCCCTGAAGGTTCTGTTTGATGTTTTCTGCAGTTCCATTCCTGTTTGGTTGCGGTCTATCGGGTAAGCGGTTAATATTAGGAGTCAGTTAAATGTGCGGTAGTAGAAAACATGAAGTTATCGTGATATGCTTCCAACGTATATCTGAACAGCAGCATGATGTATTTGTTCATATGATTAGCTTGTAGTTTAACTTAAAAGACTAAGCAATCTGGTTCCACTTCCTTTCGTGTGATCATGATTCATGCGTTTTGAATATGTTAGGATCTTTAGTTGTCAATATGATATAGTCCGAAGAAACAGACCAGTCAGCCTGGTTTAATTGACGAATTTATGGATGTTTCAGCATTACTTGGGTTTCTGGAATATGCCTATCTTATTATGTTTCTTTTCTTCAAGAACAGAAGAAGTGATAGAATGAAGTCTGTCCATATATTCAATTAATTCATCTTGTATTAACAGTTAAAAGGGTTCTGTTATACGTACTATTACTTGTTCAAATGTTAACAATTGATTCTCAAATTAATTTAGAAGTTCTGTGATATGGTCACATTTGTTCCATACTAATCTCTTTTTTTTTTTTGCATGTACCCATCGGAGAAAAAAATGGAGTCCCAATTTGGGATTCATCCTCTTCCACATCCGGCGTTGGGCTAAAGCCCAACATTGCCTCCTCTTCTGTCAACCCAATCCGTAGCCAAACAAGAAAAAAAAAAAAAAATCTGGGCCGAAGCCCAACAGTAGCGGACTGCAGCATTCTCCAATAGGATGGGCCCATTTACATTATATTTATCCCTCTATTTTAATTTTTGTATGCGTTTAACATATACTATATGACTAACATTCGTGCTTGTTAACTAAACTTTAGTAACATTAAGGGTTTTAGTTTAGTTATGGGTAGTTAATTCCATAAAAAATTTACATTCCATTCTATTTTCTAAATTGTTATAGTATCTATAATATTTACTTGGAGTAATTGATATTTTCAAAATGGTATGCCTACATATCTTCAAGCTAAAAGAATCAACATCCACTCTTACTATCTTAGAAGTTTAAAACATAACAAATCTTACACTAACGTTAATTTATTCTAAGAAATAAAAATCAATTAGTTTTTTTTTTTTTACGGATAGCTTTTCACTTTAATCCTTCTCCCAACATTTGGAATGCATATTTGTTGAAACAACCTTAGC
Source organism: Lycium barbarum (assembly GCF_019175385.1). Classification (NCBI taxonomy): domain Eukaryota; kingdom Viridiplantae; phylum Streptophyta; class Magnoliopsida; order Solanales; family Solanaceae; genus Lycium; species Lycium barbarum. The sequence goes on from NC_083340.1 coordinate 27,271,420, forward strand.
GCAATATATACATTAAACCATTAGTCTCTATATGAAACCTTTAAAATTATTTTAACATTAATCCCACAATAACTCTTTAAATTTGTGAGTCGGCATAACTCACTTTTCCTTCAAATACACATAAGCATCATATATCCCGTTTCTTTTAATCTATTTTAAATTCTTTATGCAACTATTGTTCTTCTACAAATTTTACTTTAAATAACTTTAGGAATACTTATAAGATATCTTCTTAAACATTTAAAACATCATAGTTACACTCAGCCTAATTAAATTTTAGTCCGGTCGGTTAACCATTATTAATGGGTCTTAAAGGGTGCCTAATACCTTCCCTTTAGACTAATTGAACCCTTACTCAGATCTTTTGGTTTCGTAGACTTTAAAATCAACTTTAGATAAATAATAAACTTTAGGTATCCTAATTTACCATAATTAATTAGGTGGCGACTCCTTAAAATAACTAAAAACAGGAATCACCAATATGTCGTACTTCTAATTTAATCCCGGTTAAAATGGGGTATGACAGACATCATTACGAAATAACTCATAAGCATGAGAATAAAATAAAATCTTACTTAATCACGACTTCCTCTTCCATATTTAAGTCCTTGGCTCTCCTATACCAGCGGCTAATTGAGACTTAACTAGCTTCCATTCTTCTTATTTATTATCATCCCAACACTATTTTACTAGCCATTTTATCAGGATGATTATTTGTATGGTCCTATGACATATACTCTCACGATTTGATATAAACGGTGACTTATGATTTCATGACGAAGGAGATATTTTGTAGTCTTAGGTAGCACTGCTGTCATGCTATCCATAGGCATACTGTCTTTCTTTCTTTTAACGATCATTGAAATTCCTAAAAATATTCCTCTTTTAAAACTCTCACCTATTCCAGTGCTACGATTTCTCTTTACTAATCCCGACTGTCCCTGATACTTATCCTTGGTCACTTGTATGCCTTCTCACTTCTTATGTTACCTTTTTGGGGTACGTTACTGCCTATTTAATTGTAACAAAAAAATTCTCTGGTACGAGCGATTCGAATCATAGCCCGGAACACAACGTATTGCATTGACAAAACTTATTTCCTTTATTTGCTAAACCTTCATTATCTTGTCATGCCTCCTTTCCCATGTTTGTCTCATAATATACTTGCATTTAGTCCATTTTCACTTTTCTTTAGCACATCCTTGCTATATTAGTTCATCTCAAATTTCGACTCCTTCAAGCCAATACATTTCCTTCTTCTGTACTTGAAAATATTCTAATTTTTCTAAGAACGTTCTCATATACCAGTAACATTCGAGTATTGACCATCTTTGGTAGTCATTTAGCCGACCCTAACGATCCTTCAACTTCTCCAGTCCATATAATGCCGGAGTTACTTTCATCTTATGGTTTGACTTTTTTTTTCTTAACTGGATTCTTGTATCAAGTCAAACGTCCACACACATTGGACACAACTCAAACCACTTCCTTCTTTCATGCCTAATAGTTCCCTAAGTTAATGAATCAATGGTGACACCGGAATTCGTTAAGCTCCTTATAGAATGCCCGACTATACCATGCTCCTTTAGCCGCAATTTTCCTTCATAGCTATCATTTCACCAGTACCCTTGAGATTCCTCTTACTCTTGGTTTCCGATTCTGAGTTAGGTTTATACCATACCAGTAAAAGTCGATACTCTCTCATATTCATTCTCACGATTCGTCCTTTCCTTAATTTGGCTCATAGTGTCCCCTAGTTTCTCTTAACTAATTGTTTGTATCCTAATCATGCATTATAATCCTTCTAATGTCCCGTCGATTCTCGTTCTCATCATGAAATTTTTGTAAAATACGCCCTTTTTTTTTCTTCATTCGTTCATTTCTTATTTCCCTTTACGATACTTTAGCTTGCTCGTATGTATGTCTATTCCTCGTATATTCGTCCTATTTCCTTTATAATCGCATCTTTATTCCAAGTTCACTGTCTTATAACATCACTGTCTACCTTTGACCAACCTTACTAATTTATTAAGCTTCCTCTTATCATCACCGATCACATAACTTCCTTTAATTAATTTATAACCGCATTTTCTCGTAATTCTGTCCTCAAGGTCCTCCTTGATTTCCTTTGCTCTTAAAGTGCTCTTTCCCATTTGCCACTTAATAATATCTACCTAGAAGTTTGCACAACATTCCACTATGAGTACAAACCCATCTTGATCTCTTATATACATATATATATATATATATATATATTTCTAGGGTGGAACTTTCCCGTACTTGTTAACTTCCTTTCCCATATCAATATCTCTTTGTTATCACTTACTAACCAATCTAATTTATAAATCGTAATATTGTATTTGAGTTCCTAATGCCAACTTTCTTTATGTTTCTAATAGGTCGCAATCCTCCGAAATCTCGGATGCAACTCATCCCAGTTTCTTAACTACTAATCATTTTTCCCTCCAAGGTTCCTCCTTTAAATTAAATTAAAATCACTCTAAAACTTCTCTTTGAAAGCATCGCATAGTTGTTCCTTCAATCATGACTTACCAAATGGCTGATGGTCACATTTTCCCTTTACTCTTTCTCTATAGACATGCAAACAATTCAATTTGCAAAAATTTCGGCAGAGTTTCCTCTATAATTCTTACTACCTTATTCCTGCACACAGCCCAGAAAACACATCCAATGCCCCATAGAGCAATCACAAATACCCATAATATCTTTCTCAAGTTCTTATATCAACGTCTATCCATATTAATAAAACAGGAAACATACCTTTCGAATGAACAATTTCAATTCTCAACAATTACCTCGTAGCGGCATAATCAACTGCTTATCCATGATCAAAACATTTGGGGTTAGAATCAGGGACATCATATCCTATGATTTAGCTCTATGGCATGATCTAAGATAAGAAAGAAAGGTCAATGGTTCCAAAATGCCTTGCAGCCTTTTGTTTATAAGTGTGGCGCGCTTCACACCCATAAACAAGACTCTACTGGACATGGCTCGTAGACATTCCTAAGGATGAACTGCTCTGATATCAATTTGTCACACCCCTACGAGGAGTATGACGGGCTCCGAATCTACCATAGTTGCTCGAACCCCTTTAGAAACTCGTGCCTCTACTTTCTATGATGAGAGTTTGTTCATGATTTTCAAGCTTCTTTCTCATTTTCTCATTGAGTAAAAGAGCTGATATGACGTCCTTCAGCTTAATGGAGTCATTACATGCAAGATGATTGTTATCAAATCATCGTAAGAAGATGTCAACGACTTTAGGATCACAATGGCTTTATCTTCCACCTCGATCTTTACTTCGAGCGTTGCTAGTTGTGTGATTGGCCCATTTAAGATATTTAAATATGACAAAAAAGGGTATCATCACCTATATGAAGGGTGTACAATTGCTTTTTTTAAGTACAATTTGTTTGTCAGCATGTTGGACACGCATAGATTTGCTAACTTCGTCCAAATTCCCCATACACTGTCTTCACCAATGATGTTATTGGCCATATCATTTGATAAGTGCAAGCTGATTGCAAAAGCTGCCTTTTAATCAATTTCTGCCCAACCTTAAAGTTTTATGAATTCAGGCTTCTTGAATTTGCCGCCTAGTGCCTTGTATAATATTTGTTGGATGAGAATATCCCTCATCCTTATTTGTCATATTAATAAACCATTATCTCCGCTAAATTTAATACATCGTACTTTACTCCATATATTTTTTCTTTCACCGAGTATAGTATGTGTTACACCTCGTAGTCTTGTACGTGAAATCCATTAGGCGTTAGCTGTTTAAGTCTAGACGTGGAGCATTTCCTAGGATATGGGAGATTGTATGCATCTATCTCATGGTTACGAGGGTTTAAGTTCATATAATAAGCTATGGAAGACTCTAGGACCAAGCAAATCAAGGAAAATAAGTTTGTCGAAAATTTGAAATAGAATCTTGAGTCAACTTTGGAGGGGTATATCTCCATGTATATTAGGAGTTTTAAGGTGTTTCAAAATCCTAAAATGAATTTCGTCGAGTCTAGTTTCCAATGCAACAAACCACTCATCGATAGGATATCGTAGTAGAGAATTATGGACGTTACAAACTCAGCTGACAAAGCAGAAACAGAGTTGCTACAGTGATGCTACAGTGATGCCACAGTGCTGCTACAGTGCTGCCTCAGTACTGCCGACCCTAGCCACTATAAAAGGGTTAAAACCCCCATTTTTCTCCATCATAATTCTCCAAAATATTCCAGAAATTTCAGCAAACAAGAGGGCTCTTATATCACATAGAAGTGAGGATTTTAAGTAAATTTCAAGCTACGGAATATTAATCGAGGTCCGGACAACGTGTAGTCGCGATTATAATTTCGTTTTGTGTTGGAGTTAGCTTGGAAACAAAGTAAATATTGAAGATCTTGCTACTTTAGTAAATATAAGGCTCGGGTGAAGGGCAAGCATCGGTGTAAGGAATTCTTTAAGGGGTGGCTTGACGGACAAGGTATTTAAGGTGTTCATTTCCCTCTTTCTTTGGCACGAATCCAACTAGAATATAAACACAAGCGTTCCATAACAAATCCACTCTATTCCCATGCTTTGTATTTCAAATCTTAATGTCTTGTTATTTTATTGATTCTTAAAATATTATTTTACTTATCATCATCGATTACTCCTTTGGACTCGATAAGAATTCCATAAGCTATTCGGAGGCTACCGACCTTATGTCACTCCGAAAGGCCAATGTCAGATCATTGAATTTTTACATCCAAAATCAGCTCCAGGCATTACCATCAGGATTTCCATCCGCATCGCGGAAGGAAAGCGGAAGGCCTCGGGACATTGAGCTTTTCCTCCGCATCGCGGAAGGAAAGCGGGGTCCTGCGCAGCTTTCCCGGTTCGGACCAACAATGGTATATACATATAAATAAATGTAATGCACTATTTTACTACACCGTGTCGCGCTATAGTCGGTTGGGCATGGCACATAAATGCGCACACCACTGTAGTGGGCATGTTATGTTATTGCCCCGGACGCGGGCTAATGATGATAACACCGAGCCTTAATGGCCGGGCATGATCTTACACATATAACACCGAGCCTTAAGGCCGGGCATGGATACTATCTATTACGTACATATATGCATATATATGTGTAAGCATACCGATAATTTCATCATGCATTGTATTTTGTGCTACTTCCAGATGTTCGGTTTTCTTTTGCCTTTATTAATGTTACATTATATCTTAATTATGTTGTTACCCTACTGCCTTACATACTCAGTAATTTTATCCGTACTGACGTCTCATTTCACGGGACGCTGCATTTCGTGCTGCAGGCTCTGACAGAGTTATCGAGGAGCAACCGCATTAGGATTTTCTAGCTTCAGCGATGTTAGCAAGTACCACTACTCTGGGCTTGCTATCCTTTGGTACTTTTTTGTTAGTATAATATATGTTCATATGTATACTCTTAGAGGCTCATGGACATAGTGGGATATGTAAATATTATGTATGGCCTTGTCGGCCTTGTTTTGGCTTCTTGATATTTTTCTGGTAGCCTTGTCGGCTTTATGATATATCTTATGTTGTGACGACCTTGTCGGTCCGCATATGTACATATGTGTTGAATTATCGAATATTTCGATGTTGGGCCTTTTCTGCGTACAGATGTTCTTTGAGTTATGGTATGTGATATCCAAGTAACTGTTAAGTCATGTGACCTTCGGCCTACGCGTCGGAGCCTGTCATACTTCTTGTTGGGGGTGTGATAGTATGACCGACCACAAAAATATTTTTGTGAATGATCAGAACCTATGCACCGATACCAGTTGTTGGGAGAAATATCACATATTTTCACATTATATAATAGCAATAGAATTGGAACACTGAGATACGATTAATCAACAAGAATAAAAAGAGCTATAATGACACCATTACTTTTACATAAAAACCATTTTGAATAAGGAAAAACTCACGGGCCAAGAGGACAATTTTTATCACTATAGAAAGAAATTTTTACACTTTGTAGTTGTCACACCCCTACCAGGAGTATGACGGGCTCCGACCCGTAGGCCGGGAACCACCTGACTTATCCGTTACTTTGAACATTATAAACCATAACTCAAAGAACATCTGCACGTAGAAAAGGCCCAACATAGGAATATCCGATCATTCAACACATATGTTCATACGCGATCGACAAGGTCGCCACAACATAACGTATATCATAAAGCCGGCAAAGCTAACAGTAAAGTATCAATAGCTCAAAATAAGGCCGACAAGGCCACCCATATTTTATACAACAATATGAACCGGTGGAGATATAAAACATCTAACTGTACACACACGTCTACGAGCCTCTACATAGAATACAAATTATCATAAGGACAATACCAAATAGACTGCGGCTCCGAAGTACGTGGAGTGCTCCTGAGAATTCGCTGATAGAACACCTACGGGACTGATCTGTCTCTCTGCCTACCTGCGGCATGAGCACAGCGTCCACAAGAAGGGACGTCAGTACGAATAATGTACTGAGTATATAAGGCATGAATAACAACATAATATAGATATAGAAGGTAACATGAAATATGAGAGATAACCTATACATCTGGATGCCTCATAAGGCGGTGTCATGCATGCTTAGCCTTTTAAGAAAAAAATATTCTTATACATATATACAGTACCATGCCCAGCCATTAAGGCTCGGTGTCATATATATAGTATCATGCCCGACCATTAAGGCTCGGTGTTATCATCACTAGCCCGCGTTCGGGGGTAATATCATAACCTGCCCACTGCAGTGATATGCACATCTACGTGACATGCCCGGCCAACTATAGGACGACGCGGTGTGAGAAAATACACACACACACACACACACACACACATATATATATATATATATATATATATATATATATATATATATATATATATATATATATATATAAAGCATGCATAAGAGCCCAATCAAAAGCCACAACTATATCGGAGTGACGTAAGGTCGGTAGCCTCCGATTATATTATGGATCGATCATCATCGTTTATCCCACCTTGAAGGAACAAGGGTCATAAGGTGAGATTACTAACAATGAAGGAAATTAAGAAATTGCAAAGTAAGCTCAATCACCTCATAATAATATAAAGCTCATGTACTTGGAAATCTCTATGAATAAAATCATCTCATAATAACATGAAATCCGTATGCCTTGGAGCTTTGATAAATAAATCCCTCATAATCATCATCATGGTTATCATAAAAAAAAATATTCATCTTTAGCATCATAAAAACTTTAAGAGTCATGAATCTCTAACATTCTTGGAAATGAAGATTTTCATGGAATTCATGCATGGTTTGGTAGGAAAAGAATCATGCCTTTAGAAGCTCAATAACATCATAAGGATCACGAGATTCGTGGACTTCTAGCATTTGTGAAACCAAGGATATTATGGGTATGACACAAAGGTTTATAACAAAAGGATCATGCCTTCAGAAAGAAAGGGACTAGCCTTAACATACCTTTTTGTCTCCTTAACTACTCAACGTTTATCCTTCCAAGCTGGTAAAGCTACATGTAAATCATTCATATTATTGTTAGGCACATCGTTATACGCTCGTCTTAAACCCTTAATTTAAATCCATTTAGAATCTGCCGAAATTCAGGCAGCATCTCCCCTATTTATATGGCTAGCCCGAAATCATAATATCAACAACCAATCAACAACAACAATACCAACATCATCAAGACCATTATCCATACCAATATATTTCCTAAAACATCCCACACGATGTTTTCTAAATTTCTCAACTAACCAACTTGTGATACAACTATTTAGTAACTTTATTTCGGTAAAGAAGCCGAAATTAATACCAATAAGGAGAGATTCATACCTTGTCCTTGTTATAACAATAATATCTCCAATATCCACCTTGAATCCAAGCCGAAATCCACCGCAAAACGATACTACAACTGTAACTATGCGTTACCCGAGCCTTAATTAGCCAAAAATCACTTCAAACCCTCACTTTTTATGACATATTTGCCCCTATATGTGTGCTGGGCTTTAGGATATGTTTTTGGAGCTGAAAAATGGGGTCTTGACCCTTTTATAGGTCGCTAAAGTCGGTGGCACTGTAACAGTACTGTAGCACGCGTTTCTGCATTGTCAGCCGAACTTGTAACGTCCCTAATTCTCTACTCCGATGTCCTATCGATGAGCGGTTTGTTGCGTTAGAAACTAGACTCGACGAACTTCATTTAAGGCTTTTATAACACCTTAAAACTCTCATATATCTAGAGATATACCCCTTCAAAGTTGACCCAAAATTTTGTCCTTAATTCTGCCAACTTTTTCCAAATTTTCGACAAACTTATTTTCTTTGATTTGCTTGGTCTCGGAATCTTCTAAAACTCCCCCTACATACTATTTATCATTTATTATACTTGATAATGGTCATGTTCTCATGTTTCAAGGATGTCCTTCCCGATTACGACTTACGAGATCGCAATTCATCCTTTACTCCATTGTTACGTACTTCCCATGGCTTGTACTTTTCAAAACTTCATGGGACGTGTTCGATACTCCATTACAACGGTGAAGTACATGGCATGCTCATGCTCTGAAAGTGCGGGGTGTAACAGTAGTCTTGAATAAAATATATATAGCCCAAGGACCACTAAACACTCAAAAGAAATGTCTTTCTTTTGATTTTCCCGCTTCACAATAATATTACTGATCACACTCTCTAAAATTTTGTCATGTCTGTGATGCCTCACTCTTGTTTCTCTCCTTGTTTGGTGTGTATGTAATTGACAAGAGTTTCCCCTTTTACGAATGAAATTAAAGAGCCACGAGCTCCAAGTATACTGCAGTACTGCGGGGTCAAATTAATTCTCCTCCATAACATCCAAACTTTGCCTAAGGAAACGAATGCTAGCCAAGTAAAATTGGCACATGGGTATTTTTACCACATGGGGATGGACCTCATATTCTGCATCAAGTCTTTTGGCATAGACTTCCTACAGAAAGTAATTGTATCTGAACTGATTAGACAGGTAAATGAGTCCTAATGGAGTCCGGAACCAAAATGCCCCAAAAAGAAAACAGTTTGAACCAAAATGCCCCAACAAAAAAAAAAGTTACCAAAGTACCTATAGCGCAGTAAAATACTGCGCTATAGCACTAACGGAGACAGAGCCGTTAAGTGCTATAGCGCAGTATTTTACTGCGTTATAGAAGCAATTTTTTTTTATAACACAGTAAAATACTGCGTTGTAGAAACAGTACCAAAAAAAAAAAATCTATAACGCAGTAAAATACTGCGTTATAGAAACAGTACCAAAGAAAAAAAAATTCTATAACGTAGTAAAATACTGCATTATAGAAAAAAAAAAATTGGCCAACTTTATTTTTTGCAACACTTAGTGTTTTTTTCCATACTTTGACCAATGATTAGTCGTGTGTCAAGACTCCGAAACGTCAATATTTTATATAGAACCTGATATTTTTTTCTGCGTACAATAATGTAGGCCTAATACATCAAGGATATGTAGACGTTCGGATAGTCATTTTAGGGGTTGAAAAGGCGCCCGAAGTAAGTTTTGTTTGAAAAAACTTAGTATTTTTTCCATACTTTGACCAATGATTAGTCATGTGTCAAGACTCCGAAACGTCAATATTTTATATAGAACATGATATTTTTTTCTGCGTACAATAATGTAGGCCCAATACATCAAGGATACGTAGACGTTCGGATAGCCATTTTAGGGGTTGAAAAGGCGCCCGAAATAAGTTTTGTTTGAAAAAACTTAGTGTTTTTTTCATACTTTGACCAACGATTAGTCGTGTGTCAAGACTCCGAAACGTCAATATTTTATATAGAACCTGATATTTTTTCTGCGTACAATAATGTAGGTTCAATACATCAAGGATACGTAGACGTTCGGATAGTCATTTTAGGGGTTGAAAAAGTACCCGAAATAAGTTTTGTTTGAAAACTTTAGGGTGTTTTATTTTTTAAGATTTTGATTTAAGCGTGTTATTTTTTAATCAAGACATAACTTTATTTTGAATATAAATATAATTCTAAAAAATATAGGGAGAAAAACTAGTTGTAAAGTCGTCAAACTTTAGATGGTTATAACTTTGTGCTCGGACGTCCGTTTTACGCGTTTTTTTTTTAACTTGCGTATTTTTTCGAGGTCTATGCGGACAAACTGCCATGCCAAGTCGATTTTTAAAAAAACACCTTTTATCCCATTCAATTTCAATTTTCCCCCAAATTGGCCTGAAATTTTCAGTTTTATTTACTTATAAGATGATGATACGCAATTTCAATGTAGCTGTGAATGTCAATTTTTTCAAACAAAACTTACTTCGGGCACCTTTTCAACCCCTAAAATGACGATCCGAACGTTTACGTATCCTTGATGTATTGGGCCTACATTATTGTATGCAAAAAAAATATCAGGTTCTATATAAAATATTGACGTTTCGGAGTCTTGACACACGACTAATCGTTGGTCAAAGTATGAAGCTCTTTTCATTCCGCCCATGTACCGTATTGTGCATTCTCTATTTCAAGAACCACAGGAATGTGATTGCGAATGTTGGAGACTGCGAAGGCGGGGTGGAAGGATGTCTTTGAGTTAGACATGGTGGCGGAAAAGAGGAGGCAGAGATGACGGAGCTAGGGCGCAGCGGAGAGGAGGAGAGAAAACCCTAGACTTGATACCATGAAAGAACTATTTTCCGTAGTTTTCTTTCATTCCTTGAATTGGTTAATATACAAAATATTCTAACCTAAAATAGGAGATTACAAAATATACAAAATATTCTAACCTAAAATAGGAGATTACAAAACATTCTATCTAATATTTACATAATCTATCAGAAAAACTAAGAAAAAAATTAAATTTTGACAATTCTCTACATCATCTGTTTCTTGGAATAATAATTCCATATTCCAGTTGATCGAGTAGAATTAAGTCTGTGTGTGCCGTGTTTGAAATTGAATGTTAAAATTTTCAAGAAATAAATAATAAATTAAACTACCGTAAAAAGGAAGAGGGTGTCTACTTGTGAAATCAATATTCTTATTCGATGTGCTTCTTGTAATCTCAAGAAGATTATACAAATACTAGATGAGTTTTTTTTTTTTTGCAAACACTATACAGCTATATATACCATCAAGCACTGAAAATAATTGGTTCACCCTATGTTTAAGGGTGAAAATCATTTTAGTCCTCCAACTTTACTTTAAAAATAAAAAATCTCCCCCAACATTGAACTATCGACATTTTCAGCACTTTATCTCAACTTTCGGTCATTGATGGTAACTTTATATTATTTGACCGATCATTGTAGCGGGCGTTGGGAATTTCTAATTTTAACTAACTCGCACATACCTCATAAAAGGAGGGAGGTGTCCTGGGGAATTATGGTTGTGAATCGTACCGGGAAAGTCGGAAAAACCCGCCAACCACTTAATGGTGCTCTAAAGGACACATCACCTAATTTTTAGGAAATTAGGAAAACCAGTTCGAAAAGGGTTCATTTAAACTTATTTAAAAGAAACCTAATCTACCAAAGTCTGGGTAAGGGTTCTGGTGATCCCCCAGGGAAGGTGTTAGGCACCCCGGTATTAAGGATCCGCTCAATTGCGATTTACCTACGGGTTCTCATAGTTTACCTTATGATTATAAATTATTTCTGACAAAAATTGCTTAAGTCTAAATTTCCGCAATAAGAAAGTGTCATTTACATGCAAGAAATTCATTTTTTAAGAAATCGTCGAAGTATAATTTTGCTCAAAATTGAACGTGGGTGTCGGACTTGAACACCTAAAATAATACTCGAAGCCTCTTAGCCTAGGTAGGACTCCACGTAAGTCCACCCCAAAAAGATTTTTTGAAAAAAAAAAAGAGAATTATTTTAAATTTATGAAAATAGTTTTAACATACTATCATACTATATATACCGTAATTGATTATACCATGTTATTTATTTTTAATCTATCAATTATATTCTTTATTTAGCCAAATTTTAATCCATCTTTATACATATTTACCCAAGTTTCGAACGTCCAAAATCAGTCCATAAGTTTTCAAATAGTCCAAAACGGTCCCAGGCAGTTCAGTCCCCCAAAATTTCAATGATGTCAATTTAGTCCAGTAATTTTCCCAAATATGGCGTTCTAAGTCCAAAACAGTCACTCGGTCCATTTTTTATCCGATTTCTACACGAGTTTGAATTTAGTAAAGAAATCGGTTTTTGCGACTCTAAATTATATGACAATCATGTAAGGGTTCCAACATATTGAATTTAAAGGCACAAGTATGCATTTAAATTGCATAAAGTAAAGAGTAAGGATTTTGGGCCGACCAAGCCCAAACCGAGATATTATGCAAGTTGGACCCTAAGTCCATACGTATGCTCCATTTTGCTCCGAATTCGTTCGACTCAATCTAAATACGTTAGTGGGCCCCGTGGGAGCCCACCAACGGGTTTGGGCGGACAAAGATACAAATGGATATGCACAAGATTAGTATACGCCCACATATTAAACTAGGTACGAAATTAAAATGCTAAAATAATTATTATAATACCAAAATGAAGCACAATTTTTATTGGGCCAAGCCCAGCAAACAACAGTTAACAATAGTTAATAACGGCCCACGCACGACACCGACCCAAACAACTCAGTCATGAGATCATGCATAATCAGGCCCAAATAACAAAAGCCCAAGCTACTCTCCCCTCTTTTATTTTTCTAAGTGTCAAAGTCTGGTATACGTAGTATACCACAAATATACCAGCTGACTTCCATCAAATTTTCTAAGTATCAAGGCTGAAATATACATGATACACACCAATATACCATTAGATATGAAAAGCAAAGCCTCTCAAAGGGGCATACCCTCCACATATACCTGGTATACACTAAATATTCTATTAATCCTTAACTCTAAAACATTATATTCAGGTCATATACAAGTTATATCCTACCCAGAAATTCCCAGAAAATAAATCAAGGATAGCCAAGGTCTCAACTCAATTTTAACATCTCATGCAAGTTTTAAATCTTAGAGTATTAGTCATATAACTATTCAAAATAAACCATATAGGATTGTATTTGACTTCAACCTGGAGGTTCAACTAATTCCCCCTAAGAAAAGAGTCCAAAGAGATGCCAAGCAATGCAAGAATAAGTAGAGCAAGTGAAGCTAATGTCCAGTAATGCATAACCAAGTAGAGCAAGGTGTTATAAGTGTCAAGTAGGCAAGAACAAGCATCAAACCAGAGCAGGATAGTAGTTAAAAATAGCATGGACAAATAGGAGTAGCAGTCCATGATAGAGGTAGAGAAATGCCAAGCCAAAAGTTAAACAAGATGCACAGGGTACATGATAGTCTCCTAGGTCCAAATATTGGTCAATATGATCATATGAGTCACATCCAAGGAAGTCTAAGGTTGAATGCTTGGCGTTAAGTCCTATTGAGAGCTATGAGGTACATAATTTTCAACTTAGGTTCAAAACATTACATCAAGACATGATAGGGCATGAACATAATATAGAGACCAGGTGTTTGAATCATAGAATTAACCAAATGAAGGCAAACAAGCAAGAAACAGACCCTGTACTTAGTTTCTTTTCCTTTATACATCTTTCAGTCTTTGTCTTAGCTTTCTTATGCTCAGCCTCATTGTGGTTTGCTATGTATAGGATATCCAAAAAAACAGTGACCAAGAACCAACTAAAAGGGCACTAATCATGGAGACAAGTCACAGTATTCAAATGCAATTGCAGGTCCCCTTGCCCCACTAATGCAAATCAAACAAGTCTTCAAATTCAAGTGTTAGGTGAAATCAATAACCAAAGGGATGGAATGAGGATTTAAACAGCGTAGAAATTCATTTTTTAAGTCAACAAAGGTTATAGTAGTGCTAGAAACCATTTTTTAGATTCATTTACTATCAACAGGTTATCTCAGAAGCAATTTTAGAAGTCCAGAGCCATTTCTAGACTAGTTTTAGCTTGGGGTCTGAGTATGGTCCCAAAATGGTTCAGGTTCAGCTAGTCTTATTCCCAGAACTACACAAAAGGACATATAAGAATCTAGTTAAGACTCAACAAATCAAAACAGGACAGAAGGGGGGGGGGGGGGGGGACCTAATACTATCCTAGACCAATTCAGCATATTAGACATAGTTCAGTTTCCAACAGACAGATAAGGGTAAAATACATAGGGAGCAGTCTCAGATTTCACTAGCAAATGATAAGGGAGGTATATCACAAAAGAGAGGCATCACACTCAATCCTTTAAGCATTTTTCTTAGACACTCAACCAAGCTCAGAAGTAGTAAAAACAGTGCAAAGCTAACATTGTACTTCAGGGTTTCAAAGGAATAACAAAGTGTACACATAAGAACAAAGTAGTCATTTGATGCTTTATAAAATCCCATTTGTAATTTTAGTAGACCATTTTATTCCTTTTTTTTTTTTTTGCAAAGGAGGGGAAACTAGAGTCATTTTTTACAAAAGTATCTTATCAGAAATCAGCCTCTATAGAGAGAAACAGTTCAAAACACTTAACACAACAAACAAATGAAGATTCAAATTCCTTCTAGTTCAGATATAGGTAAGTAATACTTAGACAAATGTCTCATTTCTAAGTTTTAAGGTGACTTTTAAAAATTGAAACTGACCTTGAGGGTCATTCATAGTCCAAATAGGTGATAGGTATTAGAAATCACAAAAAGATATCAAGGCTATCCCAAACAAAGGTGATAACTTAGCACCATTTTTAAAACCAGTTTATACTAAAGTAGTTGCAACAGAACCTAGAGGCATTCAGAGAAAAAAGAAAAAAGAAAGCACAGAGGGGACCTCAAACAACCTCAGGTCAAATGAATAACACCTTAGACTTTTAAACTTCATAAATGAAATAGAGGGCAAGAGTTAAGACAGTCCACTAACTGTAAACCAGGTTAGGTGACCCAGAACTTGCTCAAAAAAACAATCAACAGGCTTAGCATGAGCTTAATACAACCCCAATAGGACTATAAATGCACAGACACCATAGAACAAATAGCCAATCAGTCATGAAAATACAAAAGTGTCATCCCAATCCCTTAAAACTAATAAGCAAGATAGTACACAAGCAAACCAATACCTACTTTATTTTTAATCTTATTTTGACCTTCAACTTACTAGTTAGTACTTAAAATCTCTTTCAAACCTCTTAAAACTAATATTTTCACTAAAACAGTCTTAAAGAACACTTAAGACTCCAACACTAAACTATACAAGTTGCTTTTCTTGTTTTAATATTTTTATCTTCTAAACATACCCAAACAGAGCCGTCAAACCACTTAAAACATAGAATCACCTTAAACAAATCTCAACACCAAAAGAAAACAAAAAAACAGTGACTATAGGCTATACAACTTTATCTTTGAATCATTTTAAAGAAAAAAAAAACTAATCATCAACCATCAGCAACAATAAAACAACATCATTGCATATACAAGTTCATTTTCCCCTTCTTTTTTTTCAGTCACTTTCAGGCATTATTACCAACTGACAAATAAGCAAACCATACAACATTATCACCATACCATATAGATAAGCTCATTCAACAGTTAATAAGCAAGTTGCATTAAATGAAAATAACCTCAAAAGAGAATAGGTAAGTTAAAACAAAGATGTTACCTTTTGTTGGGGCAACCTAAGGATCAAAGGTGGGGATTGGATCAACACTTCATGCCAACAACCAAAGAAACCTTAAAACAACCTTGCTTTTGTAATTTTTGTGTAATAAATCCCTATTCTGAGAGTAGTACAATTCTTTTTATAGCATTCTTATATAGTATAGTAGTAGTATTTTCATATATTAGTGTAGTATATTGGTAGGAAAATTTAAAGACTTTCTAGGATTTCTTAATTCTCTAAGATTTTTAGAAAGAAAAATTTGGATCCCTTCAATGGTCATGAGACCTTCTATATATAGTAATAGGAGTAGGGCTTAGGGACAAAAGAGGTAAAACCTAAAGTTCAACAGAATTTCCCCCTCATTCTCAAACCCTAAATCAAATAAATTCAAATTCAATAAAATACAAAACAATTTCTCCACAAATTCGTACTAATAGTATTATAACCTATCAGAATTTGTACAAATCACACAACAAAACAAAAAAAATCTGATAGATTACACCCTAAAAAATCCAAATAAAATTCAGCAAAAATAGGAAATACTAGGACAGTACAATGAGTCATACAAGCAGCCAAAATTAGTACAACACAACGTTCACATAATACATTAAAGGATAAAATTCCCTAACCGATACAAATATCTTGGGATTTCCCCCTTTAATTCTCTCCATTTGTGTGTCATGGTGCCAAGATAATAGCAGGCTCAAAGGCCCCTGTCCATGGCTCCTATGACGCGGAGAAAATAAGAGTAAATTGCCAAATTAGGATTTCGAATTGAACATGAAAACGTGAATAAAATTTAGAAATAAACTTGCCATTAGTGTTAGGAAGACTAGGGGAGAAAAACCCCTCAAGAATTTACCCGAAAGCAGCCATGAAATGGCCATGGCAAAGATCGCAAAACTCAATCCCTAAATCGCCATTGAAGGGATTAGAGTTAGAGAGAATAAGCAGACGGGAAAAATGGGACCGAAGTTGCTTGTAACGACTCGTTTGGTCGTTATAGTTCTTTAGGCACTTTCTGTTACACCTCGGTGACTTGGTGAAACTAGACTCGTCAAAGAAAATAGAGTATAAGCTATGTCTGGGAAGGATTTCATGGCTATCGAAATAATGAATACTTAGTAAGGTCTTGAGGATGAGTTATAATGTTTGTTAGATCGTTATGGAGGTGTTACACAAGTACCAAGAAGGTTCCATAAGCATTCGAGATCAAATGAAGCGACGAGAACGATTTTGAAAAAATTGGGGATTATACGGTCATATATACGGACCGTATATTTTATACGGCCCGTATACCTGACCGTAGAACCCTTCCAGTCAAGGATGAGTTTTTGGACGAAACATATGGTCCATTATACGGACCGTATAAATTATACGATCCGTATAGTAGACCGTAGGTTTCGGGTCGGGTCCGAGTTCTATTTTTATATATGTATGATCCCTTTTTCGTTTTCTCATTTTTCACCTCTCCAACCTTCTCTAAGCCTCTAGAATGATCTCCATATCACACTAACACATATCTAAGCGAGGAATCAAGGATCAAACATCCAAAGTTGGTAGAATCAAAGGTGTGGATGCTTTCTAGGGTTGATAGAAGTTAAGAATTTCTTTGGTATGGAGTTGAGTTCTTCTCAAGTGGGGTACTTTTATTCAAATATCATCTCTACACAACAAAAAGGTGAGTTCTACAATTGTTTATGTTATTGATGGTGTTGAATAGTTGAAGAACTTGAAATAGAAACAAATATGGAATATGAACCAAAATATGCAAATAATGGTATGTTGGGTTGAAAGGTAGTTGAGTTATGATTCATGGTAAAATATGAGTATAATCTTGTTATGAATGGCGCTAATGATGTTGAGGAGGTATTATGTGAATGATAAGTATGATGTTGTATTATAGTTGCGGTTATAGAGGATCTTGGAAGTGAATTTGGAAATTAAATAATGTCTGACTCGAGGGAATTTACGTGTTATAATATTATGGGTGTTGTTATGATGTTTGGGAGTTGTTTTATTATATAAGGAGAAGTTGTCAAAATAGAGGAAATGCTGCCCAATTTTCGTTAGCCTTAACCGCTTTAGTTTAAGCTTAAGTATACTTCCAACAATCTAATCTTCGTACGAACCCTTTTGTATGTAAAATTGTGAGCCCGGAAGGAGAGCTCTTAGTCGACATCGTTAAGGAGATATAAAGGTATGTAAGGCTCGTTCAAGGCATGATTCCTGTACTATAATCTTTCCCCTATACTTCCATGACCTTCTTATGTCCCTAAAGATGGAAGTTAAAGACCTTCAAGAGCTTCTTATGAGATATGTTTTATGACAGTGATGATGACAATGATGTTTTCATAATGCCAGTATTTCTATGTTTATGATCTCATTGATACTATTGTTCATTGTTGGCTCACCTCACAGTATTAGTTCCTTCAAGGTGAGACATAGCGATGATGATGACGCCATAATGTAATCGGAGGCTCACGACCTTACGTCACTCCGATAAAGTCGTAGCTTTACTTGGGCTCTCATGCATGCTACTTATATTATATATGTATATGATATGTATATGTATATGTATATAGGGGACATGGGAAAGGTGAGGCGCTATAGACGCATAGTCACCTGATCAGTTGGTATATTATGATATTGTCCCGGACGCGGGACGCCCGAACGCGGGATATATGGGTAATGGATCGGGCCGTTCGTTCCGTGGAAAGATATTGATATATGATGATATATGGATCGGGCTGCACGTTCTGCAACAATATATAATATGATGATATTTAATTTATAAGCTTGCATGCATGACTCCGCCTTAAGAGGCAAGTAGTCACCGGTTATCTTCTTAACTTTTATGCTTTTGTTTCCTTATTATGTTATAATGCATGACTTACATACTCAGTGCATTGTTCGTATTGATGCCCTTTTCCTTTGGACGCTGTGTTCATGCTCACAGGTAGACAGGGAGACGACCCAGCTTCCGAGGATCCAGACCAGCTTGCACAGGAGCACTTCCATATTCCGGAGGTGCAGTTCTGATATATTCTTTTGTGTACATACTTGGATATGGCGGGGTCCTATCCCGTCCTCATGACTTCAGTGTTTCAATTAGAGGCTCATAGATACTCATGTGTGGGTAGTAGATGTTATGTGACCCTCATTGTATATTCTGTATATCATTCTTTTGTTGCCGTGAGGGCTTACCTATATATATGCATGTGTTTTGATGAACAGTTTATGATCAGATAATGATAAGAATCACCTTGGGGACTATATGTATTCCGTGTAGGCAAGATAATAGTATGATGAACGGTGCTCGGTGGTCCCTTTTAACCCGAGGGGACCGTTGACACACTTCCCAAGGTGTCTAGATTGAATTCGGGTAACTTTGGTGAAAATATAGATTTAGAAGTGAAAGTAGTCGACCCGAAGTTGACTTTTGGGCAAACAAACCTTTTTTAGAATTCTGTCAATTCCGAGAGGTCCGAATAGTCGTTTAGAACTTGTATGTGCATTTGATTCGGTTCCCAATGCATTCGGTTGCATTTCGGGACATTGGATAGGAAATGGGAATTAAGGCATTGGTAGGTGACTCGATCAACAAGACCTCCGTTGGGAATTTCGAGGCCACAGGCTCGTTCGTAGCGCATTTTTGCATGGGACTAGGTATCTGGTATGTGAGCAGATGGCCTCGGGAGTTAGTTAAAAAATCGGATCGAAAGAAAATATTAGGCCAAGGTTTTGGTGTTTGGTGCCCGCTTTGGCGGCACTAGCACCGCAGCAGCGGCACTGCTGGGGTGGTAGCCCTGCGCTGAAGCGGTCCCAGCCATTTTGGCTTGACCGCTAAAGCGATCAGGTGGCCGCTGGGGCTGTCCAGTTACTACTACAGCGGTGACGGGCAGTGACTGTGCATTAAATGAGTCTTAGACCCTCATTATTTCATATCTCAATTTTGGGGCTTAGGAAAGCTGTTCTTGGAGACAAATTGAAAGAAATCTTGTAGGTAAAACCTTGTCTAATCCTTTACTTGTCCTTAATCACAATCATCTTAGAATTTCCCTTCCCTTTTCAATCCTTTAGAAATTGAATTTGAATGAGGGTTTTGGAAGATTTTTCTCTAAGAATATACTTGATAAATTGATGATGTTAATGTTAAAATGTGATGAATCTAAGCTTAGTAATCATATATCTTTCACTTTTAAGGTTGAATTTTGGATTTGGAGAATTAGGGTTCATACCCAATTTGGGGGTTTTTACTAAAAATCAGATTACGGGATAATTCTTGAGCTAAATCAAAAATTAATGATGGGGTTATGATTACCTAGGATTCAATTTGGTATTTTACCCGTAAATTTCCCGTTTCTTCCTTGTGGGCCCGTTTCTCCAATTTCTAGGGTGAAAATGGACCTAATCGATATCATAGCAATATTAGTATCAATATTCATGATTTCTAATTTAAAATTCGATTGTGCTTAGACTACTTTGGTTCTAAGCTTCAGAGAAAGGGCAAGGCGATAGAGTGACTTGTTGGTGTTGCAGTTCGGCGGTCCAGGTAGGTTATAGTTTACCTTTGGTGAGACTTAGTATAGTGAATCATATATTTAGATTATGATGTCGGAGACAGCATGTGAACCTTCGGGTGTGAAATTGGGATAGATATTGCTTTAGGTTAGGCCCTGATATGTGTTGGGACTAGCCACCCCATTATATATGTTTGATTGTTTAATTGTGTTGGCTTGATGCCATGTATAGTTGGTAGATAGAGAATGTTGCTTATTGTCCTGATTTGGATAAGATTGACATACCCGTTGTTGGTATTTGTACTATGATACATTATTGGCATACCCATTATTGGTACTTGAGTTATTGATATATGTTGGCATACCCACTGTTGGTATTGTGATGTAATACATTGTTGGCGAACCCCGTTGAGGTACTTGTGCTATTGAGCTTGCTTGTTGATGATTTACCTATGCATTGCATGCATTCTCTCATATTGTCATGCATGGCCGATATCCGGCGATGATCCAGTATCGTTAATTGAGCGAAACTGATATTTGATAAACTTTTTTACTTGAGTGATTGTGAAAAAGGCAGATGTCCAAAGATCCATTCTGAAATCGTTGTTTATATGAAACTGATACTTGATAAACTCTTTTGCTTGAGTGATTGTGAGAAGGCCGATGTCCGAGGTTCAATTCCGGAATCGCTGATTTATGAAACTGATATTTGACAACTCTTTAAGTGATTGTGAGGAGGCCGGTATCCAATGGTCATATTCGGGCATCGTTGTGCATGGCTGATTCCGATGTTATCCCGGATTCGATTGTAGTGCATGGGCTCCGCGAGTCCTCCAGAGTGGTGCCGGTGAGACTCCCCCTGTGAGAAATTAGCCAGGGTCCCGTCTGTCTGTTTGGCAAATTTCCGAGACGGGTGGCACTCAGACTTCGTGAGTCACACTGGGTTGTGCTGCCGAGACATCGATATTTCCATCCGGAGTACATGTGTACATCTCATTTGCATAGCATAACATGGCATCACATTCATACTATTATTGCATTGCATTGCATTATGACTTGAGTGAGATGTCGTGATGACTGTATTGTGACGATTGTGTTGTTGATTCTATTGTGTTGATTGTTAAAGGATTAGAAATACTCAGACTTATTATATTGGGGTTAGATACTTACATAGGTGTTGATGGATACTCAGTTACGATTATATTGTTCCATGCATGATTGGTCTACTTGTTTATCTGCGTTATTTTCTGAATTGTGTTAACTATGCTTAGTCGGCCTATGATGCCTACCAGTACTGTTGTTTGTACTGACCTGCACTTGCTGCATTCTTTTATGAATGCAGAGTATCAGGCCGGATCTACTTCTCTGACTCGTGGCTGATCGACTCCTCGGCTTCTACTTGAGTTTTCCGGGGTGAGCATGGCGTTCGCTGACCTCGAAGACTCTTCTATTGTTTATGTCTTACTTTTCCTTCAAGACATGATTTGAGACATTTTATGTATTATTATTCAGATCAGAGTCATTTGTATCTAGATGCTCTTGTATGACCAGACCAGATACTGGGGTGGATTCATTTACTTCCGCACTTATCTATATTATATTATGAGACTTACGTCATTTTACTTCTTCCGCTATTATATTTATTGATTGTGAACATTGAGTTAATGGTTCGCCTACCGAGGTGGGAATGGTAGGTGCCCGCATGACTTAGGCTAAAATGGGTTGTGACATTGCTGGTTTGTAACTTTGGTCCCTTATCAAATATATACCCCCACCCCCACGCCACCCCCCCCCCCCCCTTTAAATTATTTAACAAGTTTTAAAAAGGCCTTCCTTGAGTTTAAAACATGATTTAAAAAGTCCCTTGTACATAAGTTAAATAAACATGTACAATTTCATGAAACTATGTATTTGTATAAAACTAACACGTAAGTTCATATATATATAAAATAAAGTTCATAACACGTCGTTTTAAAATACGAGCTTCGATACGAACCCAATATTGACATAGCTCTGAGCAATATTTTAAAAATGCAAAAAAAATGCGGTCAAGAGTGCCGTAATTCATACGTTGTTTTAAATTAATGATTTTTCCGAGCTAGATGGAACGAAATGTATGTCTTCTTTTTAAATCAAATTTCTAAAAGTAAATAACTCGTAATTTCTTGTAATTGTTAATTTTATGAACATAATAATTAAACGTCAATTTTTCGGGATTTTTGAATTTTAAATTTTTTAAGGGCATCCTTACTCCGTATTGGACTTGGGAAATATGAAAAATTAAAATATACGTTTTACGCGGTGAAAATTAGGTGTGAACAATCATCAAAGGGGTAAAACAGAATTTCACTTTTTAAAAAAAAAAAATTAAGCCATCACCATAGGCTGTGATCCCTATGATGTAGGGGGTTAGGCTTGAACCCTACCATGTCTATTGATGCAAAATAATTACATATGTTAGAGGGGGACATGAACGAAACCTCTAAACAAGAGATAACTGCACGTATATCCAAAAATTAAAAGAAGGATTTAGCCTATACAAGATCCTTCGCTAGCCAGAATTCTTTTGGTTAACTGCACGTATATCCAAAAATTAAAGGAAGGATTTAGCCTATGCAAGATCCTTCTCTAGTCAGAATTATTCTATCAACTTACAAAAAAGTTACATTTATCATATCTCCTTCTCATGGAAGGGAATTGCAACTTATCAAGTTGGATTAATCCCTTCACTTGTGGCACTTGATGATATGAAGTGTATATAGTTTCATTACCACTAGTTGAAGCAAGTTTGGCCAGATAGTCAACAATCTTGTTAGCCTCTCTGGAGCAATGCTTGAAGTCCACAGTGTCATTACCCTTGCTGGTACTTTGAATCAAATTTTTAAGATTCATATTGATAGTACTCTTCTTGTTGAGCATATCACAAATGATCTTAGAGTCCATCTCAATAATCACTACAAAAAAAAAGGATAATTTGCGGAGGTTGAAAGTTGCAATATAGGGGGGGGGGGGGGGGGGGGGTGTTAAGCCTCCTCAAGCAATTAGTGGAGGCTAAAATCCCCGCTAATTGCAACTTTCAACCTCCACAAATTACACTTTTTTTGTAGTGAATAACCCTGTTAAGACCATTATCCTTACACCACTAGGGAGCAAAATTAGCAGCCTTTGCTTCAGAAAAATTATTGCTGAAACATTCAATAGGTTTGGAAAACGCCTTATAAAAGTCTCCATTACTGTCTCTGATGATCCCTTGTATACCAGCTCTGCAAATTTCTTTAATATAGCTCCCATCCACATTCACTTTGAACTCTCCATGATCTGAAAAATTTCAGGTAACTTGTTTGATATTCACAACTAGTTTGAGCTTTTCAATTCTCTCACAAACTGTAGGCCAGCTTCCAGTAATGTTGCAACTGGGGAACATCATTTTCATAGCAGTCATGATGTTCCAAATAATGTGGTACTCCATCTTCTTCTTATACACTATTAATTGATCTCCATATTTGCAAGAAGTCCACTGTCTCCGGATTTCCTAGCAAACAAAGATAGGAGCAATGTGAATAATCAGCTTATAAATATTGTTCTTGGCCTTTTGATCCCACAAATTTTGAATAGTTCTTTTGATAGGACCTGGTTGATGGATAATTCCAATAGGAGCTCCAATATATCTCCATATATGTTCAGCAACTTCTCCATGAGTAAAAGTATCATTAATGTAGTCAATCACAGGTTAGTACAACAAAAACATACCTCATTAGAGTAGATTCCAAGTCTATTGATTGATTCATTGAAAGGAAACTTTCCATGATATAATCTCCATACTAAGAAAGAAACCTTGAAGGGTATAGCATTGTGCCAAATGTTGCTCAAAACATCATCTTTTTGTCTATTTTTTTTTATGATGTGCCAGGCAGTTTTGTTAGTGTAAATACCATCCTCTGTGCAATTCTAGACTGGGTCATCATCTAGATCTTCAGGTCCAAATTCTATATCCTTAATATCTTGAATAATATGGGAGGTAGAATACATGAAAGAATTCTTTCATCCCACGATCTGTTAAGCATAAATTCTTTAACAGTGAGATTAGGTAGAAGGCTATCACTTTTAACAGATGGGATCATAGCTAAAGGACCATGTTTGATCCAGGTATCCCACTAAAAATTGCAAGTACCAACATTGATAATCCACTTGATGTGTTTTTCAGCATGGTTTCTGGCCCATGCTAAATTCTTCCACCCTTGAGAATTTCCTGGGATCCATTTCTTCTGAACTATGTGTTTGTTAGACCAATATTTATTTTTCATGAAATCAGCCCATAGAGATTGCTTAGTCCTCAGTCTCCACCATCTTTTGATGGATAAAGTGTTGGATATGTCAAAAAAGGTTCTGATTCCAATGCCTCCTTCATCTTTAGGGTAGCAAAGATTTTCCTAAGAACTCCAGTGATATTTTCTTTTCTCAGCAGATGATCCCCAATAAAACCTTTCCATATGCTTTTCGATAAGGTTAATAGTACCCTTAGGAGGATTTAGAGCTGATACAGTGTAGGTAGGCAAAGACTGGAGGACACTTTTGCTCAAAACAGCTCTTCTGCCTACTGTCAACATCTTCCCTTGCCAACTATTCATCCCTTTTACCACTCTAGCCACCATACCATCAAAGTATTCTATTTTCTTTCTACCAGAATAAATGGGGCAGTCTAAATATGTAAATGGAAAGGTCTTATCCATGTAACCAGTGCATTGCCTTAGTCTGTTGATTCTATAAGGACTGGTCCTTGGTCCAGTGAGAAAGAAACTCTTACTTTCATTGACCTTTTGCCCATATGCTTTTTCATAGCCTCTTATTTGTTTCATGATGAGCCTTACTGACTTATAATTACCACTTGAGAAGATGACAATGTCATCAGCATAAGCTAAGTGATTAATTTGTGGTCCTTTTTTTGTTCATGAACAAAGGGATAAAATTGTTGTGATTGACTAGATTGTTCAAAGATCTAGAAAAAACTTCAGCTGCCAGGATGAAAAGAGCTGGGGAAACAAGATCACCTTGTTTGAGCCCATGTGAAGAATGAAAGAACTCCTGTCTGGCTCCATTAATTAGGATTGAGTACCATACGTTATCAACAATTCTTCTAATCATGTCAATCCAATTATCACAAAAACCAAATCTCTGAAGGACCTTGAATAAGGACCAGGACAATCTGTCATAGGCTTTAGCCATATCAAGTTTCATAACCATATTACCACCCTTGTTATATTTCCCAATATCATGCACAATTTCTTGTGCAAGCATTACATTCTCAGTGATTAATCTCCTAGAAACAAAACCACTTTGATTATCTGAAACTTATTTGGACAAGAGAGGACTAAGTCTCTTAGCAACTATTTAGAGATGATCTTCTTGGTAAAGTTACTAAAATTAATGGGCCTGAATTCTTGAAAGGTGGAGGGTGATTCAACTTTTGGGATTAGTTCTAAAGAGGTATGAGTAGAAAACTTTGTGAATTTAGCAACTAGTTTAGAGATGATCTTCTTGGTAAAGTTACTAAGACTGATGGGCCTGAATTCTTGAAAGGTGGAGGGTGATTCAACTTTTGGGATTAGTGCTAAACAGGTATGAGTAGAAAACTTTGTGAGATTTTTACCTTTGAAGAACTCTATGAAAAAGGATGTGATGTCCTTTTTAATGAAATTCCAGCAGAACTGAAAGAATTTGCCATTGAAGCTATCAGGTCCTGCACTGCTTTCAGGATTCATACTGAAAATTGCCTCTTTATTTTCCTCCTTATTTGGAATAATAGTGAGATGCTCATGATCCTGATCATTGATCATAGTAGGGATACAATTAAGAATTCTATTATCATTTGTTTGCTGATTCAAATTGAAAAACCTTTGACGTGTTTAATAGCAGCTTTAGAGATTTTCTCTTCTCCTTGAATCCAAGCTCCTCTATGGTTCTTTATTCTATGAAGGTGAGGCCTTCTTCTTCTTTTTCTTAAAATGCTATGCAAGTATCTTGTATTGTAATCACCTTCCTTGAACCAGTTGGTCTGAGTTTTTTATCTCATCAGATTGTCCTGAAGCCCCAACCACCTTACATACTCAACATATCCCCTTTGAGTTCTTCTCTGTGCTGTTCAGAGTTATTTTGTAGATCCTTGTCCTCCAAGATAAGAATTTTAGCCTCCCAGTTACTTACCTCCTCATTAATATCACCAATGCTCTCTTTGGACCATTGACTTCGTCTCCTGCTTAGAAGCTTCAACTTGGACTGGAGTTGCCACATTGGATTGCCTTCTATTCTAGTTTCCCAGCTTTGTTGCACTATCTCTAGGAAATCAGGTTGTGTTGTCCAAAAATTCAGAAACCTAAAGTACTTAATATGTTGTTGTTGATCATTATGGGAATTCACCAAAAGGGGTCTATGATCTGAGCCTGTTCTAGCCAAATGCTTAACAATATTGTTATTAAAGTTTTGAGCCCACTGATCATTGACTACGACTCTATCAAGTCTTTTCTAAATTCTTTTTCTTGGTCTTCTATTATTGCACCAAGTAAATTTTGGTCCAGAGAAACTAATATCCATAAAATCACAAGCTTCCATAATACTGATAAAATCCAGGCTCTTACTTGCTCTGTAAGGTTTGCCACAACACTTCTCTTTACGGTCCATGATCATATTAAAATCTCCGCGAATGCACCAAGGACCATCCCAAGAGTTATTCAAGTTGTCTATGCTGTCCCAAAGATCTCTTCTTTCTCTAGCATGTAACGAAATCATTTAGCTCACTTTTAATCCGAGGGGACCGTTAACACGCTTCCTGAGGTGTTTAGATTTGATTCAGATAACACGCTTCTCGAGGTGTTTAGATTTGATTCAGGTGACTTTTTGTGAAATTTCAACTTGAAGCAAAAAATAGTTGACTCAAAGTTGACTCTTTGGTAAATAGACTTTTTTCGAAAATTCGTCGATTCCGAGAGGTCCGGACAGTCATTTAGAACTTGTGTGGATATTTGGTTCAGTTTCCAATGCACTCGGATGTATTTTGGGACTTGGGTTGGGAAATTGGAATTGAGGTGTCGAGGGTTGACTCGGTCAACGAGACCTCTGTTGCCAATTACGAGGCTACGGACGCGTTCGTAGTATATTTTTATGTGTGTATGTGTGTCGTATGTGAGCAGATGGCCTCGGGAATTAGTCGGAAATTTGGATTGAAGTCTGAAACTTGAGAAAGTTTCTGGTTTCTAGTGCCCGCTTTGGCGGCACCAGCACTGCAGCAGCGGTACCGCTATAGCGGTCACCCTGCCGCTAAAGCGGTCGTGCCCTCTAGGCATGACCGTTGTAGCAATTAAGAGACCGCTGGGGCGGCGCCACTGAAGCTGTCTGAGTGAACGCGGAAGCGGTGATCGGGTAGTGACTGGGATATTTAAATCATATAAAACCCCAAGTCTTTTCATTCATTGTTATTCTGAAAGTGGTTCATATTGGGAGCATTTCTAGAGGATTCTTAGAGGAGATTCTTGGTGGTAAGCCCTCCTAACCTTCTTGCTAATTCATTATTCCTAATCATCTTAGAAACCCTTTTCTTATTAGTTCATTAGTAATGGAAGATTAAAAGTGGATTTTGATGTATTTTCTATCTAGGCTTGCTAAGGATGTAATTGATTAGGTTTATGCTAGATTATGTTGTATCTAAGGTTGATAATCATTTATCTTCCATTATTAGAGTTAAATTCTTGAATCAAAGAGTTAGGGTTTATCCAAAATTGGGGTTTTACTTGAAATTCGAAATTAGGTGAATCCTTGAGTCATTTTAGCAATTATTTTTTGGGTTTTTATCACCTAGTGCTTAATTTGATGTTTTACTCCCGAATTTTCCATTTTGAACTTGTGGACCCGTTTCCCCAAATTCTAGGGTTGGTTTTTGACCCAAATTGAATGATAGCAATATTAGTATCGTTCTTCATGATTTCTAATCTAGATTTCGAATATGCCTAGACTTCTTTGGTTCTTAGGCTCGGCGGAAGGGCAAGGCAAAGAGTGATTTGTCGGTGTTGCGGTTCGGCCATCTAGGTAGGTTATGGCTTACCCTCAGTGAGACTTTGTATAGCGAAGCATATATTTAGATTGTATTGTCGGAGAAAGCATGTAAACCTTCGGGTATGAAGTTGGGTTGGATATTGTCTTAGGTTGGGCCCTGTTGCGTGATTGGGGCTAGCCACCCCGTTGTGTGTGACTTGATTGATCTGTTGTGTTGGCTTGATGCCACGTGTTGTTAATAGATATCGAGGAACTGTTGTTACAGCTTGATTACAACATGATGGTACTTTACTTTTAACGTTGATGTGAGCATAGATTTTCGTATGATCTGGATAGTTTTTGATGATATTATTGGGGTACCTATGTTGGAACTTGTGACATTGATATATTTGTTGGTGTATCCATGATTAGTACTTATGACATTGATTATATTGTTGGCGTACCCATTTTGGTACTTGTGATATTAAGTTGATTCTTGATGTTGACACATGCATTTCACTTATTCTCATTATTCATGTTATACTGTTGAGACACTATTGGTACTTGATGAAACGATGTGATGTGTTGAGCGCAGTTTGCATGAGAGTGATGTGAGTAGTCCGATATCCGATGGTTGTTGCGGAATCGTGGATTGTGTGATGTGAGAGTCCGTGATCTGAGGCCATGTACCGGAGCGGAATGAGTGTGATAAGAAATCTTCTTGTGGTCATTTGCATACTTGAATCATACTTTGAGCACTCATCTTGCATATATATATATATATATATATATATATATATATATATATATATATATATATATAAGGCACATTTGACAGGGCAGTAACGATGTGGCCTATCTTGTTGAAAATACTTGGGAGGTCTTATACTAATTGCGCGACCATTCTATGCTGTGTGATACGGGATGGTCGGTACGCGTGAAGGGTGGAAAGGTCGTCTCTATGCTGCGTGATATGGAGCGACATAGTACATGGACTTCGCGGGTCCCCCATGGGGTGTGCTACCGAGACATCGATATTTCCGTCCGGAGTACATGTGTACACAACATTTGCATGGCATTACATTGCACTCATACATTATTGCATTGCATTGCATCATGGCTTATATTTAGATGATTTGACGTTTTACTTGTGATGTTGGTTTCGGATTATACATATTGAGACTTGGCACATTTGGGATTAGATGCTCTACTTAGGCGATGATGTGTACTTGGTTCTGATTATGTTCCGCTCATACTTGTTGATTTATCTGCCTATTTGCTTTATTGTCTCAATTATGTTAGCTATACTTTGTCTGCCGATGATACCTACCAGTACTGTGGTTTTGTACTGACCTACACTTGTTGCATTCTTTTATGAATACAGAATCCCAGGCTAGATCTACTTCTGTTTCTCATGGCTAAAAGTCGCTCCGAGATTTGCTTAGAGTCTACAAGGTGAGCACGAAACGTCCGCCGCCTTGAAGATTCTTCTTATTTATGTCTTAATTCCTATTCCAAGACATATTCGGACTTGATGTATTATTGATACTCCAGCCTTGTAGATTTTAGTTAGATGCTCTTATATGACCACACCAGATACTGGGGCAGATTTCATTTACTTCCGCATTTTCTTATATATATTATAATTATGAGACTTTCGCTATTTTACTTTTTCCGCTATTTTCTATTATTTGTGAATGTTGAGTTAAGGGTTCGCCTACCGATGTGAGAAAAGTAGGTGCCCACATGACTTAGGGAAATTAGGTCGTGATAAGGTGGTATCAGAACCCTAGGATATCCGGTCTATAATACAAGAGTGTGTCTAGTAGAGTCTTTTGGATCGGTGCGATGAGCTCCGTACTTATCTGCGAGAGGCTATAAGGCATTTAGGAAACTTCGAATTCTTTCATTCTCTCGTGCAATTTTTTTTCAAATTGGTATCTAGTCGATTCCAATTAGTATCTGGACCCTCTAATCTTGATCATCCTCGGAAGACGAACATCTGCTTTAAATTCTTACGCGAACGATCGGTCTATGACGTGTTGTGGAACAGTACGAGATGTGTTATCCTGATTCGGATGCGTGATTCAGTTCAGTCACTAGTTATGGCCTGAGCTTTTGATTGTGTGGAGTCGCGACTAGACTCGATTGTTGTGTGGAGTCGCGATTAGACTCATTTATTGTGGGAGTTCATGAGGAATTAGAAGATAGTCCAGAGGGCTCAGGGTCTCCATGTTTCAGCATTGGGTTGCTCGGAGGTGACAAAGTACAATTATGGCTTAACAATAGTGGGTTGCTCGATGATATGATTTGACTTTAGCTTCGTTAAGGCATTATGATGGTATGTGTGACACTAGCCAACGGATGGCGGGTCGACGATTCAAGAATGGTGGAGTATTAGACTATGGTATGTGAGAACAAGTGTAAGTTCGGTGATGACATCGAATGTGGACAACGTATTGTGATCGCATGTAATTGAGACAAGAAGTTGACAATTAGGACATGAAGGAAAACTTTGGTGGAAAGCGCATAGCGAAGTGAGACTTCATAGGATATCTTGGGCATGAGTACTTTTTGAGAGATTGGGAAGCGAAAAATTGGTATCTGGCATGGTCGTCAAGATAAGGTTGCGACTGGTGCTAAGGTTATTCTTGATATAAGTCAGTTGATGTTAAAGGACTACTCGGTTATTAAGTGAATTTTATGGGCATATCATTTGATTGGTAAATCTGATTGGGTTGTAGGCTTTGAAGAGTTAGTAATCGACTGATGGAAATGACTTTAATTATGAGCGTATAGGACAAGTTAATGACTTGAGGAGTTACTGGTTGTTCATTTAGATGGGAGGAGAAGCATTGATATTGCTTTGTGGTTTGTCGGGCTTAAATGGATGATTAGTTGAGTGGATTTGAGCGTTTGTTAGTTGATAGTGATAAAAGTGATTCGAAATGAAATACAGGAACTGAAAGATTACAATAAGGCATCTTGCTATCGGGTTTAGAAGAACCTTGGGTTTAGAAGATTAAGGTTCGTAAGACTTGAGGTGAGGTAACATGGGTACGTGAGTTGCGTTTGGGTTGCGGGGGCATTATATCATGACGTTCAGTAAAAGGGTGGCCGATAAGGTTGATGGGTGTCTACGAGGTTAAGGGCAGAAAGAAAATTATTGAAGCAAAAGTTAGTGATGTTGGAGTTTGGTTGCAGTGTACAGTGTAGAGTGGGCTTAAGAGTTTATGGATGGGATGTGTGTTCGGTTATGTTAGAGACTAATAGAGATTAGTAGTCGACTAAGGTTGGAAACCTTGTATTCATTGTGTTATTGGCTAGATTCCTTTACTAGTGTGTTATTACTCGGCTTGGGTGATTGAAGAAAAAGGGATAGTCGTGCAAGTGATTAGAGGTATTCAGATTCGATAATTGAGGTAAGAGGTGGTTCTTCTAGGACTAGTAACGTTAAGGATTTGAGTAAGGGATTATTAAACATGGGTACTTGAAATGATAGAATAGACGATAATAGGTTAACTGAGTTAAGTTCGGTATACATTCGAAAATTGGGTATGGAAATTCGGGTAAGAACGTTTCAGTGAGATACATGAGGATATCAATTTTATTATACTAGATTTTCCACCGTGTTGGATCAAAACTACAATTTTATTCTCCCTGAATTGAATGAACGATGAAACCAGATTAGGGAAGAGGTAGAAAAGGAAAATATAATGTTATCAACACGGTGGAAAATCTAGTATAATAAAACTGATATACATAGAATATCATTTGTATAATTCTATTACACCTTATATAATATATTTTATATACCTCGTAGAACTTTACTATACCTTGTATAGTAAGCTTATATACCTCTTATAATTTTATATACCTCGTATAATTTGTGTTAACTAAATACTCCTTATATACCTCTTATAATTTTATATACCTCGTATAATTTGTGTTAACTAAATACTCCTATCCATATATATATATATATATATATATATATATATATATATATATATATATATATATATATATATATATATATATGTATATAGTTATACCTCATATAATAATTATCTTTCGAATCTATTATTTTGAAATGTATTTTTTGGATATTTTTTAACAAATGTTGCTTTTTAAAATTATTAATGAGTCTGTATTACACAATGTTAGCCTTGCAAAAATCCTCGAAAACTCACAGCAACCAAGAAAAATGGAAATGAAAGAGGAGCTGAGTAGTGGCAGACAGGGGTGTATTGGTTGAAGAAGAGAGAGAAGTGAGAAAGATGTAGATGTTTATCTTAAAGAAGAGAAATAATGATAATAAAAAGGAGTTCATCCTTTAAAGAAGGGAGATAAAAAAAATTCCCTAAGCAATTGAATCCCTTATTTTAGGGGGATTTTTTTTTTACGTAGTACAGTAACAAACTTTGCTATTTTTGAAGGACCTTAAAAATTGTGCTAATTATGTGCTAAAATCTAAAAGCTTGACCTATGGTGTAATTTTCTCTATTTTAAAGAAAAAACGTAAATATACAATAATATAAAAATATTTACATACTCTTAGCAAGTAAATACAATTAACATTCAGATGTCAGATAAAGAGTTATAACAGATTGCTAGTTGCTACATATAAGGAAATCTTCTGTACTTAAATCAAGTTTATATATATATATATATATATATATATATATACTAGTTATGTGAGGCCCGTGCTAAGCCCGGGCCCAAACTCAAGATATAAAAGTAGATATTTTAACTAAAGAAATATAATTTGTGTTAGTACAAGTGTACAACAATAACAACAACCATATACCCATTATAGTCCCACAAGTGGGTAGTTATATGAAAGCAAAATTTTCATTCCACTCCTTTAATATTTTAACTTCCATTTTGATGAAATTATTTAATTCAAATCAAATTTGGAACCAGAATTTGACATTATAACTTATGTATCCTAATTTTCTGAAGTTATTTAGTTCTAAAGAAATAATCTATACATAGTTAATGAACTTTTAAGACAAATGCATAATTTAACTTGTGCAGCGGATGGAGCTGCTCCTCTCTTAATTAGGGATTAGGGGTTCGAACATGGATATGGAAAAAAATCTTTGGAGGAAGCGCTCCCCCCGAATAGGAGCGATGCAGTGCGAATTATCTGGATTAATTGGGCTCAAATGCGGATATCGAGCACCAATCAGAAAATCAAAGAACGTGAAAAATGAGGTAGGAGGTTCGATAGCTTTTGAAAAGTAGACTTTAAAAACAAAAAAATTGATTTAAATAAATAAGATTAGGACCTAACAGTAATTAATTAAAAAGTTTTAAAAAAAATTAAAAATTATTGTGAGGACTACAAAAGTCCCCCGGTTCGATAGCTTTTGAAAAGTAGACTTTAAAAATAAAAAAAACAAAAAAATTGAATTAAATAAATAAAATTAGGACATAAAAGTAATTAATTAAAAAGTTTTTAAAAAATTGGGAAATTATTGTGAGGACTACAAAAGTCCTCACATTTGCTCTTATATAATATAGTAATATATTGTTAGTTAGTAAATATATAAACTTTACTTATAAACTTATATAACATATATAAATATACCTACAATATACTAAATATATATATATGATGTTAGTTAGTAAATATATAAACTTTACTTATAAACTTATATAACATATATAAATGTATATCGATATTATATTAAGTTATATGCTTAAGTTATACTACATATACCTAAAATATACTAAGAATAAGGATATATAATATATATATATATATATATATATATAAATATTAAAAACCGCATAATATTTCTACCCTAATTTTATTAACCATTGAAAAAATATGTAGATGATGGAATAATCTACATGTAGATGTAGATGATATACTAGTGTTTAGTAGAGATATTAAAGAACATTTAGGACACCTACAGACAGTATTTAGACTATTTGTAGAAAATGGAATAATAATTAGTAAGAAGAAAATGAAATTATGTAAAAATTATATAAACTTTTTAGGAGTAGTGCTAGGAGAGGGTAAAATAAAATTACAACCTCATATAGCCAAAAAAGCTTTCAAAATCTGAATTATGGACCGGTGACATCCCTCGTTTTGGAGATAATTCTGGACTAGGATCTTTGACTATATATTTATCTTGATCTTTTGTCTGGAATTTTTTTTCTAGTGTCTCTTTTACTATATTTTCTATTTTTTCATTTTTATTCTTTCTTGCAAGTGTGCTTTTCTTTGTAGAAGTCGCTCCTTGCACTGAATTCCATCTTTGTGGATTATGTGCTGCTATATCGATATTATATTAAGTTATATGCTTAAGTTATACTACATATACCTAAAATATACTAAGAATATATATATACACATATATGTTGTTAGTTAGTAAATATATAAACTTTACTTATAAACTTATATAACATATATAAATGTATATCGATATTATAAGTATATTCTTAATATATTTTAGGTATATGTAGTATAACTTAAGCATATAACTTAATATATATATATATATATATATATATATATATATATATATATATATATATATATACACACACACACACACACATACATATATGTTGTTAGTTAGTAAATATATAAATTTTACTTATAAACTTATATGACATATATAAATATACCTACAATATACTAATAAATACTATAATATATATATACTATACAAAAAATAAAAATAAAAAGGGATTTTTTAATGTTTTGGACCGGCCGATTCTGGTTTCCATGTTTGGAACCGGTAAACCGGAACCGATGGCAGGTTTCGATTTTTAGACCGGAAACCGACCAGTTTTACAACCGGTTACCGGTCCGGTTCCGGTTGAAACGGTTAACAGGCTTACTCTTGTTTAAACGTGAAGTGTCTAACATGCGTATGAGGCCTCTCGTTTTTTGACATTTGGATAAGTGGGTCCCACTGTCACCACCATTTTGACACATTTCCTTTTCCTTCCTTCAATCCCCTCTTACTCCTTAAAAAAGAAAACAGAAGCTTTCCCCTCCAAAACTAGCAGTTGCAGGCTGCCATTGTGACGATTTAAGTTCAGATTATTTTCCTCGTTTAATTACAATTTTTGAAAATTTTGTCCACAAAATTGATATCCTTTAACCATTTTTTATTATTTGAAAAGGAATAAAAGGCTAGATGCTTGATTTTCGTCTACGAATAGCATGAAACAGGTCGATTTTAATTATTTTTGTCTACGAATAGCATGAAACGGGTCTATTTTAATTCCTAAGAGATTCCATATCCCTTAGAGAGCTTGAACCTCCGCAAACCAGCACAAGAGCCTACCGACAGTGGCAGATTCAGAATTTTCAGGTAGGGGGTTAGAAAAAAATAATAAAAGCTAAACATTAAAAAGAAAATGTTGCCCCCAATAATCGATCCTTGGATGCTGGAGAGAATTTTGAACACCTTGTACAACTTGAGCTAAAATTTTACATTGTTCAGGCATTCAAAACTTATATGTGTACATAAACACAGAAAATCTATATTTTATATAAAGTGAAATTTTTTGCCACACCCACCCTCCCCATTAAATCCGCCCCTACCTACAGAGACGGAGAAAAAAGAGATGATGAAAGGAAAAGGTTGTGTGTGTGTATATATATATATATATATATATATATATATATATTAGTGTTATTTGCTCCGTGCTAAGCTCGGGCTCAAAATTAATATTAAAATTAAATTTGCAATTATTTTTTTCTCTCTCTTTGTGATATTAAGTTATTGAAAGATTAGTTCGACCTTTTCTGCATATTCCAAAATGCTAAAGGCTCTCCAAAAATTAAAATTGCACCCAAAATATTTTAAAATTGAATAAAGACTTTTTTGTCCTTATTTTGGGTTTTTTTTAGCATTATTTATTTATTAAATTTTATTTAGACTTAGACTTTGGAAATTTCTTAAGATCCAACCTCGCTGTAACATCTGTGTGAATAAAAACATCCAGTATGAACTATAATACTTTCTTTCAAAAAGAGGAAAAATAATTTGGTTCAAGAGACATCAATTATATATGGTACATTTATTCTTTTGATGAGATGTTAGTAAATGTTATTTTCATTTAAGATATACAAAATACAATGAAAATATGAAGAGAATTAATGACTTTTCTTAATATAATTAAATCCTGTTGCTTTCCAAAAACTTATGTGATGAGGAAATTTCATTTCTTCCTTTTATTAGTTTATAAGTGCACATTATTTTATATACATTCTAATCATTTTTTAAACAAAAATAAAGCTTCAACGTTTCATGCTTAATTTAATCATCTGTCCTATGCTAAACACACAAGCTAATCCTTTTTTAAATTCACCTCTCCCCTTTGCCCCCCACCCTCCCCAAGGAAAAAACGATACTCAAAAACCTTAAATATGATTGCTCCTTTTTGTTACAATTGTTTGATACTCCCTCTGTCCCAATTTAAGTATTTTACTTTCATTTTTTATTTATCCCAAAAAAGGTATCTTTTTTTATATTTAGTAAGTTTTGACAAGTTTTAGACCACAAGATTTAAAAGACTACATACATCTTTAATTTAAGACCACAAGATTCAAAAATCTCTCTTTATTTCTTTAAGTTCTTGCTCAGTCAAACTTAGCCTGTTTGGCTAAGCTTCAAAAATCGGCTTATTTTAAAAAGTACTTTTCAAAAAAGCACTTTTGGCGAAAAGTAGTTTGTGTTTGGCCAATTAATTAAAAAAACACTTTTGAGCAGTCATTAGTGTTTGACCAAGCTTTTAAAAAGTGTTTCTATTTGTATTTTTCTCAAAAGTACTTTTCAAAAAAGTAATTTTGAGCAAAAACTGTTTTTTTGCTTCTAAAAAACCACTTCTGCTACTCCCCAAAAGCACTTATTTTCTCCCAAAAGCTTAACCAAACACCTCACTTTTTTTCAAATAAGCACTTATTGAAAAAATAAGTACTTTTGGAGGGAAAATAAGCTTGGCCAAACAGGCTATAAGACACTTAAACTGGGACGGAGGGAGTATTACTATTGCTTGGAAAACTTAAAATTGTGTAATATTTAGGTAAACAAGCATAAAATATGTTATTTTCTTTAATTATACACATCAGTTATAGTTGGAAGGAGGCTAATGCGTATATTAAATGAGGTGTGTTTTAAGTAGTTAACTTATCTATGTAATAAACATTTGAGAATACATGCAAAAGTATTTTTAAAATTCAAATAGAATATGTCTAATAGAAACATATTATCATGTGTTCGGGTGTTCAATTAAAATAAGTCGTAATTTATGTGTTTATTTAAAATTTACTGATAAATTTAAAAAAAATATTAAGCCAATAAAGCAATATATAGTAGGAGAAAAATGAGGCATATGAAAGAGGATATAGTATATTCCACATCACCCTCTCAAGTAGATGAGCAATAAAAGACAATTAAAAGATTGAATTTGGAAGAGAAACCTTTTGACTAGTAACCATTAGTTAGAATCTAATTAAGTGACAATAAAATCTTTAGATTTCCTCTTATTATATATACTAGTTATGGCAGGCCCGTGCTAAGTCCGGACCCAAACTCAAAATATAAAAACTTATCGCACTTTTTTCAGCGGACAAAACTATAGACATAAAACAATATGAGCTTAACCCGCAAGGATTTTGAGTAAACATTCTAAAAAAGTTACTATTTCTTTTTTAGAAGGTAAACAGCTATTATGCCTTATTACCGTTACTTAATCGTCAAAAGAGACAATTCCATTGCACAATTTCTCATTTATCCCACTAAAAAGGAAACTACAAAATTCACGATGATAGCTATGGTATCCACTTCGAAAGCATATCTATCTACACTGGTTGAGTTACTGTACTTTCACTATTAGTTATATTACTTGAATTGTGTGAAGAAGTAAATACAAACAGGTTAAAGGTTTGGGAAACATCCTCCCCAGGTCACTTTTATATGGATCCAGTTAACTTACAAAGTCACCACTTGTATACAATTTTTTTTACAAGTGTACAATAACAACAACAACCATATACCCATTGTAGTCCCACAAGTGGGTAGTTATATAAAAGCAAAATTTTCATTCCACTCCTTTAATATTTTAACTTCCATTTTGATGAAATTATTTGCTTCAAATCAAATGTGGAGCCAAAATTTGACATTTATAACTTATGTATCCTAATTTTCTGAAGTTATTTAGTTCTAAATAAATAATCTATACATGATTAATGAACTTTTAAGACAAATACATAATTTAACTTGTGCAGCGGATGGAGCTGCTCCTCTCTTAAGTAGGGATTAGGGGTTCGAACATGGATATGGAAAAAATCTTTGGAGGAAGCGCTCCCCCCGAATAGGCGCGATACAGTGCGAATTATCTGGATTAATTGGGCTCAAATGCGGATATCGAGCACCAACCAGAAAACCAAAGAACATGAAAAATGAGGTAGGAGGTTCGATAGCTTTTCAAAAGTAGACCTTAAAAATAAAAAAAATAAAAAAATTGACTTAAATAAATAAGATTAGGACCTAAAAACAATTAATTAAAAAGTTTTAAAAAAAATTGAAAATTATTGTGAGGACTACAAAAGTCCCCAGGTTCGATAGTTTTTGAAAAGTAGATCTTAAAAACAAAAAACAAAAAAATTGACTTAAATAAATAAGGTTAAGACCTAAAAGTAATTAATTAAAAAGTTTTAAAAAAATTGGAAAATTATTGTGAGGACTACAAAAGTCCCCACATTTGCTCTTATATATAATAGTAATATATATAAACTGTCACCTCAATTCCATATATATATAATTATGGATTTTGAGTTCATCATTCTGCAGCTCTTAACATGGATTTGAGAGTCATACTGTAATACTAATATGGTATACTGAGACATGAAATCACATATATATATGCGCTGTAAATATCAGTTATATCAATCTGTACCATTGTTTGAATGGTGCATCATAACGATTAACGAACAGTGTTTCAAAAGGAAGAAGAAAAATCTAAACGTATGCACCATCAGATTTAGGAATTGCTGTTATAGACTTAGATCTTTTTACTTTTTAACCAATCAAATCCACATCTCATTTTGACAACATTAAGATGAAAGTTTGAAGTATTCAATTTGAGAAGGATAGATTAGAAAAATGTCCAGGCTTGCAGAGAAAAACACTTCCATGAGAAGGAATTGAATTTTGAGAAATTGCAAGGATACAAAGGGTAATGAACCCACCAGAGAAGATTTAACAGAAGGACCGGCAAGTTTTCAATATAAAAAAAAAAGGTGACCTTGACCAGGTCAACCGGTTATTTCAATATAAAAAAAAAGGTGACCTTGACCAGGTCAACCGGTTAAGTAAAAATGAGCTTGATTAGAATTCTTAAAATTACGTGTTATAGCTACTTTTAATACATAATTAGTGATACTAACTACATTTTGTTTTAATTATTAATAATAACTAAATACTTTTTAAATTTTAATTAATATAGCTGCACAGTAACTTTCACTTACTGGTACACAAATACACCTAAAATTTAGCACCCTCAATCCCATATCTCCCTTTTAATGGTAACAATATTAATTACTTAATATACATTACCATTCTCTCTCCTGTTTCATAAATTTTGACTTTCTCTATTCTCACTCACTACGCATTTCAAATTTTTCATTTCTCAAATCTCTAAAAATTCTCTCTCTCCTTCGATCAACCACCACCACGACGGGTGGCGGCCGCCCCTCTTTCAAAAAAAAATTGGTTTCCATGATTTCAAGCTTTGTGGACAAATTAAACATAAGAAGGCAATTAACCTTTCCATTTTCTTTTTTATGTGCATGATGTTCCAATTAGAATGATCATTCATTATGGCTATGGGCTTATCTCCCATTGTGGGCAAGTTGTAGCTATAAATGTCAAGACTTTTGGGCTGTGGACTAGTGCCCATAACTTTGGATCGAGTTGCATTTGATCTGTGGCTAGAGTTTTTTTGGGGGTCTAGAGTTTTTTAGGGTTTTGAGAAGATGAAAAATATATGTATTTGTGTATGTTCTACGATATAGTTGTGTATGTTCTACGATATAGCTACCAATTGTTGTGGTTGGTGGTGTATTTATGTAAATTTTTCTATATTTTTGTGTATTTTGTTCAAATTAATTTCATTAGTTCATCTAGTTTCAAATACATGAGTGACGAAAATACATTGTAAGTTTTCTATATATTTGTGTATTTTGTTCAAATAATCCATCAAATACATGTGTGATGTAAATTGGAACTCACACAAATACATGAGATTTAATATAAAAATTCATAGGGTTTGATTGGTAACTTCAAATACATTGATTATGCTATCAAATACATGTGTAAATCAAAACGAAATCAATATTAAAAACTTCAAATGCATTATCGCTAAAATACATGGGTGATGCAAATTGTTACTCACACAAATACATGAGATTTAATATAAAATACATGGGATTTGATTGGAAGCTTCAAATACATTGGTTATGCTATCAAATACAAGGGTAAATTAAGAACGAAATCAATATTGAAAACTTCAAATATATTGGCTGTTGAATGTTTTTAAATTTTTAATTTTTAATTTTTAATTTTTTCTGTTTGAATGTTGAAGATTGGATGGAGGAATAGAAAATGGTTATGGAAAAGTAATCTAAAATCTGATTTTGTGAAAGGGTATGGTAAAAAATATCAATTAATAGCTAATTAAATGATCCCACCGTTATGGCCTTAAAATCAAGGGATGTGTTTTATTTTTGGGCAATTGGCGCGAATGCCCAATGCGCTGGTCTTTAATTTTTGCCCCTGTAATGCGTGGTCTTTAATATTTGCCCTTCTGAGCTAAAAGATAATAAGAAAAAGACGTTATTACCCCTACCATAACATACAAAAACCTAAAAGTTTGTAACGAACCCCAAACATCCAATTAAACCTATCCATCATTCCAACAACAAACCTTTCAATCGTTCCATCGTTCCAACATTTCACCGGAGAAATCTCCATTGATTTTGCTGCTACAACGTCGGAAAAGGTAAATACATAATATATAGCGTTTCAATTGAACGTAATTCAACTCAATTTGATGTTTTATTAAGTTTAGATTTGTTAATATTTGAAAATAATAACAAATCATCTTCTATGAACTAAACAACTGATATTCAGTTGAGATTCAACATTGCGAATCATAATTTTACTCAACAACATAGAATTGATCAAATTTATTGCTTTGTTCTGATTTTGATTAGTTTATACATTCCATTTGATTAGTATACAATGCTCAATGACTTAGAATTGAAATTACAGTAACTTTAGTTGACAAAAAATAATCAGGCAAAGTTCTGAACAAGTATGCCGGAGGAGGCAGAAGTTCGCCTTGCAAAAGAACAAAGTATGCCGTTAGAGTCAAACTTTCATTTTCATAAGCAAAACATCAAGTATACAAGTGTTAAGAACTAGAAAAGTATGCGGGAGGAGGCAGAAGTTTACTTTACAAAAGAACAAAGTATGCTGTTAGAGGCAACTTTCATTTTCATGAGCAAAATAAAAAAGTACACAAGTGTTAAGAACTAGAAATGTATGCCGGAGGAGGCAGAAGTTCACTTTACAAAAGAACAAAGTATGCTATTAGAGGCAGACTTTTATTTTCATAAGCAAAACATCAAGTATACAAGTGTTAAGAACTAGAAAAGTATGCCGGAGGAGGCAGAAGTTCACTTTACAAAAGAACAAAATATGCTGTTAGAGGCAACTTTCGTTTTCATAAGCAAAATAAAAAAGTACACAAGTGTTAAGAACTAGAAATGTATGCCGGAGGAGGCAGAAGTTCACTTTACAAAAGAACAAAGTATGCTGTTAGAGGCAAACTTTCATTTTCATAAGCAAAACATCAAGTATACAAGTGTTAAGAACTAGAAACGTATGCCGGAGAAGGCAGAAGTTCACTTTACAAAAGAACAAAGTATGCTGTTAGATGCAACTTTCATTTTCAAAAGCAAAATAAAAAGGTACACAAGTGTTAAGAATTAGACAAGTCTGCCGGAGGAGGCAGAAGTTCACTTTACAAAAGAACAAAGTATGCTGTTAGAGGCAAACTTTCATTTTCATGAGCAAAACAAAAATTTACGCAAGTGTAAGAACTAGAAAAGTCAGTAAGTAAACTTTAAAGATTCAACAAAGAGAAAACCAAAATGCATATCAAAATCAACTAAAACATATTACGACATTCATAATACGACATTCAAAAAACCAAAATATATACATGGGGAACGAAACTAAAGTTTAAAAAATCATACAAACACTTTAACAAAACACTATAATTTTAAATAAAAAATGATCAATTAAATATAAAAAACTACGAAGACAAAGATATCAATTCAACAAACAACAATTTAACATAAAAACAAATATTGAAACGAGCAAAAGATCCAAATTTGTACCTAAATTTTAGAATAGATAAGACAGACACAAAACAGAGGAGGAACGAAGAAGCAAAAAAAGAAAAGAAAAGGGCAAATGACGAAATAGAAAGGGTTTTAATGGGGTAAGGGTAATTTCGTCAAAAAACTTTCATTAAATAGGCGGCAGGAGCAAAAATTAAAAAAGGCATAAATGAGGGGCAAAATATAAAGACCAGCCCAAAAGAAGG
This sequence comes from Lycium barbarum, assembly GCF_019175385.1. Lineage (NCBI taxonomy): Eukaryota > Viridiplantae > Streptophyta > Magnoliopsida > Solanales > Solanaceae > Lycium > Lycium barbarum. Next base: position 27,314,341 of record NC_083340.1, read on the forward strand.
GCACTCCGCGCAAAAAAAAGTTTATTTTTTACTGTGTTACTATGTATTTATAAGCATCAAATACATCCGAAAAAATACCTTAATTTGGGAAAACATAGCTACAAATGGTAATTTTTAAAAGGTAGCTATAAATGATAGGAAACTACTAAAAGGTAGTCATTTTGCTAATTTTACCAGAATTAAAAACCTAGAGTATAAATATTAAATATCTGAAATTTTTTATATTAATACATGCATACATATAAATACTCACATTTCATATTCAAAATTCAAATTTTTTGTTTCCCTTCCCCCCCTCCCTCGATCTTCTTCTTCCTTTTTACCGGTGAGGAGGGCTCATCAGCACTTGTTAACTTCGAAAAAAAAATTGTATATACACCACAAAGGCACACCTTGAGATGTGAACGTATATTTATTACTTTTCTTTGCGTGGATAGTCCTTCATTCGGGGTGGTCTTGAATTTTTGTCCTTCAAATTGATGGTCTTTAAATTCTGCCCCTCAAATTAGTGGTCTGTAATTTTTGCCCTCTGTCTTTGCAAATTCTACCGTAAGGCAAAATTTTGCAAATTTGTCCATACAAATACTGCCTTGCAGTGAAACTTACAAAGGCAGAAGACAAAAATTAAAGACCACCCCCAATGAAGGACAATCGTGCAAATTGCCCTACTTATTAGGCACCCTAAGACAAAAACGAGTTGGGTTGCATGAAGTACCACTACTATAAATTATCCACTAGAAGTTAATACGAATAGTCACCACATGAAGGAAGAAATTTATTTTGAAGGAATGTTCTGTGTCAAATCATATTGCTTTACTTTTAAATTCCTTAAATCTTTTCTGAAAGACGGATTGCCTATATTTCGAATCATTAAAAATCTAAGGAACTTTCCATTTAACAATGTCGGTTTTGGGGGGTGGCTAACCTTCCCATTACGCATAAAATTAGAGCTCAAAAACCACGTTAATAAGGGTAGATCATGGGGGTCTGAAGCCAACAGTGTTTTCTATTTGTATTAGTTCAATGTTTTCAAGAACAACTAGTAACTCTTATTTTCTTTTTGAGTTCTCCCACCAATCTCTTGGTTGACACTATTCAATCTCTGCTAGGTACAGAAACATCAGCAATCTGGAATAAAGCAAAAATAGACTTCAGTTATTCTGGATTCGACTTACCATCAAAACTCCTCTGATTGTCTCTAGTTGTCGCGTATCACAGCAACTTCCAATGAGGTCTTCCAAGCAATGAGAACAGCCTTTCGGGTGTGCTCTATATTTCCAAATTTGACTGCCAGGAAAGTTGCTAACACAGCTGCATGCCTTCAGATCCCAACCCCCTGAGATTGTTTTGTCTCTACCCTCTGCTAACAATGTGACAGGATGTGGATCTTCCATGGCCCAGGCTGTTCTTCCATAAGAGAGCCAAAAATACAGCAATTTAACTTTCTCAAACACCATTAACGAATTCCACATGCAACAGATGTCAGGGAATATACAGCAGAAAATGCACCAGAAGACATTCAATATCCTCGCATGGCAATTCATAGAAACCCGAAATGTTCCTGGAGATCCGCATCGACTAAACTTTGAGGGCTTAGACAATGGAAAAGTATTTATCCTATGCCCATTGCTTCCCCGGAAATTTTCTTTTTCCCTTGTTTTTTGGGCTTTAGGGGACCAATAAATGCATTGGAACCATTCATTGCCCGACTAAAGAGCATGAGACACACCACAAGATTCGTAGCCCAGGGCCAACACAAGCTTGAATAACGAATATGGCTCCACTAGGATTTGAAACTTAAGCATCAAGCATTCAGCACCTACAAATCTTCCGCCACTTGGACTACTCCTTGGTTCTCTGGATATGTATTACCCTGCCATTAATTGACACTTACAATATTACACTTCACTATTAAGCATCGCTTTCTCTGAGTTTCTCTGAGCACATTCCCCTCTAAGTTGCTTGTCGGCTTACAACACGGTGAAGCAGCATGCTCAGGAGACAATAAGGAAAATCTCATCAGCAGAGTCTTGATATCTCATGCTCTCAAAATATTGAAAAGCGGCCTTGGTTCTGAGCTCCCTCATCACAATATTACTTCATATCATAGTTTAAAAAAATTATCAGAGCACCAACAAGGGCAGATTTTGTTCAATAAAGTGAAAAGTCCCTTCCTCTGTCCTTCCCACTTCCTTCAAGTAACCTGATCCATCAATCAGATCCTTTTCTTGTACAGAAGTTGTGAGATTATGAAACACGCCAACAAAGAGTGCATTATAACCTTGACGAGCAGCTAATCCACACGAAATTATACCGTTGCATGCCATGCGAACATCATTGTTTGGTCTGTTAGATAAAGACTGTCCAGTTTGAGAGGAAACTGCTTCACCAAAATAAAGATAATAGTCAAAATTAAAATGCCATGCAGATAGCATAAAGTGTATTAACAATAAAGACACCCGAGAATTTTCAGGTTACCTGAAAATAACTGCTGTTGATACTGTTCGAACAGCATGAAGCAACTGATAGTTTTAAAATTTACCAACAAATGTCCACATTTAAACCTATTCATTCTCTGGCCTAGAAAGGCTCCAACGATCCCCATGTGCTCCCAATCTTCAGTTTCACATGCAGTGGGACTGACAGACAAAACCGTAAGAACTACTATAAGTACAAATTTCAAGAAGAATATCAATTCTACCAGAGGGAAAAAGTACAATAAAGAACAACATAAGATCATTTAGTCCACCAAAAGGTTTAACTTAGGTTAAGCCAATCAGGGGATCTTCCACAGCATCCCCAAGATAATCCTCCAATTGACAAACCTCAGATAAACTAGAACTTAAGATCCGGACGGGCATTTATTTAGTTTGCTATGACCCCTTACCAAGAAGAGAAACAGCGTTTTCCATGCTCGTCTGCAACAACAATCCAGCTTCCTTTGCAACAGAAGGATCAGCCTCAAGTACTAATTCATCATGAACCTTAGCAATGTCCAAAGTAAGTGATCAATATCTAACCAAACAAACTCAAATGCAAATGTAAGCAAATAGCTTCAGGAACTAAGAGGGAGATGAGATATAGACATTTCTGTCCTCCCACTAGAGACTCTAAGTACTTCCATAACAAGAATACATGAAATTTCTCATAGAATCATCCAAACAGTATAAACAAACAATAGTTCGTAACAATATTGAAAATTGTTACTCCTTTCGCATTATTGTGATACATTTGACAAGCACGCAAGTTTACCAATTAACTAGAACTGTATCAGTATAATAATTGAAATCATTTAGTTGAAACGATCAAATAAGTATATATATTTTAATTCCAATTTGAACTCCTGAACTTTTGATATTCTCATTGTAATAAAACTCATACAAGTGTGTTAAACATTCTCGGACATCCCAAAATGAAGAAACCTAAATAGGAACAGAGAGTAATGACTATGAGCAATTGAACCACAACATAAGCTGTTACTGTAAAAGAATGCGGACTGCTTTATCTCCTCCTTTCTTTAAAGACAAACAAGTGCTTTCTGAAAGTACCATAAACGGACTAATTGGGGGTGTGAATAGTCAGTGTCATAATTGAAAACAGATGAAGAACCAAGTGAAAGATTTTCTGTTCAGGAAGAGAATACTCGAAAACTAACCTGTAAAATGATCCGACAACGTCCTTTAAGCACATGAAACTTTTCATGAACCGCAGAATGGGATGGAGACTTCTCAAAATTATCAAGCACAGAGTGGATGCTTGTCATTGCAATCTTGATAATGTCTGCAGCTGACCCCTAATTTTAGGCATAGAGACAAAAAGGCAATGATAAATGGGGAAATAAAGAAGGTAATTGATTGAAGAAAGGAAGGATGGTGGAAGGAGCGGAAAAGAAAGCAAAACTACCTGGCAGATAGAATTCACAGCTTGCCTCTGAGCTTTGGACTTTTCCTTACTGTCTCCGAAATTTATTTTTGCCAAGAAACGCTTTCGTCCCTTGAGGGTCTCTATATAACTGCATCACAAAAGCAAGGAGGAAAACTATTCAAGAAAATACCAATACAATAGGTTGTACATGTAATGAAAATTAATAACGTGTGACTGCACCAACTACAAAATATGAGTAACTTGGAAAGAACGAAGCTCAAGCTATTAAAAGAAAGCACAGTTGCAAAGCCACTCATTTTCAGTTTTAAGCGGATAAACATGGCCATCAACAATCTGTGTGCAACATATGAGGCCTAGCAACCACCAGCAATGTTTTATAAAACAACACAACATGTATAATATGGTAGACATGACATGATCATCCGATTTCCAGCCTGAACTGAGAAAAGTCATGTCAACATCTATCAACGAAGGAATCATAACATTACTCCTAGGTGTAATGACTCGAGCGCATGATGTAATAACTTCTAGGTGTAATGACTCGAGTGCATGATGTACGACCAGAAGGCTATAAGGAGAAAAGGCAATAGGAAGATTTAAGAGATGGAAGAAAAGATATATAATAAAGAGATAGAGAAAGAGGGAGAGATAGAAAGAAATAAAGAGAATGAAATGGAGAGACGGAGAGAGAATAAGAACAAGAGGCATAATATAAAATCTAAAAGATGAATACAATAATCCATAAAAAGATTCCTAGAATGAGAAGATCCCCCACTTGACGTATAGGAATCAGATACTGCGGCAGTCGGCAGGCATGAACAAGGATGGAACGAGGGTTTCTGTGATTGCTGGCAGGCACAAGGCAAAACATGGAGTGATATTACCACCACTAACTAGATCTATACAAGCTTAACACGAAAAAGAGGGAGGAAAGACCACGTAGTAAACATCAAACAAAAACCTATAGTGCCTTGATTTTAGGAGGATCAAATCAGTTTCAAGTACTTCAAACCAAAAAATATTTTATCTGCATCTAATACATCATAATGAAATAGAAGAAATAAAGAAACTATAAGCAGAAAACTAATTATTAAAAAATGGTGAAACTAACTTTTACTAAATTGATCTTACCCTTTCTCACGGCAGGATGTAACTGCTTCCTGTAGCCAGGAAGCAACACCAGGAAAGGATCTTTTAAAGCTTTCTATTCTTTCAGCTGCTTCATCTGAACTACAATCGATTTGATCTGCAAGGCTCTTAGCTCCCATTCCATAAAGAATGCCGTAAACCAACCTTTTAGTTTGATCCCGCTCCCCTTGACTCACAATAGACTCTGTTTTACCTGTCCATTTTGCAGCAATCATGGTGAAGACATCACCTTGGGGTTCACTAAGCAGCTCGATCAACGAGGAATCTTTAGAGAAATGAGCCATCAATCTTAGTTCTATCTGGGAATAATCTGCTGTTAACAGTAACCAATTCTCCTGCAAAAGAGCAAATAAAATATTTAACTGAAACCATCCGAAAAGAGAATTTCGCATAAAAAGTAACTTAAGATTACCCAAGAGATACCTGAGTAGATACAAAAAAATCACGCGCATTGATCTTATAATTATTGACATCTAGCGGACAAATGTCTTTATCCTCGTTATTCATTTTGAAGTCAACCATATGTTCAACACACTAGATAAAAAAAATAAAAAATAAAAATTAACCAAACATAGGTTATATTATCTTTGAGAGGATGACACAGTAATAACAATGAAATAATGGAATAAAAAGGAACCTGAAGATTTGGTTCCTCCATTGACAGTCGCCCTGTTGCTGTTGACGTCTGGAGCCAATGACCATGCAGTGTGTACCTCTGTGTCCTCATAGATAGTCTAGCAAGTGAGCAAATTGACCCCAATGTACAATTCAAGAGTTTTGCTAGGGTGCGGTGCTCTTTAATTATAGGAACTATTGGATGTTCATTCCTGAATAAAAGGGGAACAACGTCAATCCAGAGACGTAAAAGGTCAAAACAGAAACAGTAAAATAAAAGTTACATAGATATGCAATACCTACTGCATATCCTACAATATAGCTAAATATGATCACCAAAAAGTAGGAATTACCAGAGAATAGAACAGGAAGACACCAAAAAGTAGGAATTACCCAATGAAAACCCACCATAGTGTATCGAGCTTTTTGTTTATAACATGTCAACAATCAGGAAGACACCATGGAATTCAGAACAGAGCAATGAACATGCGTAGCCATTAATAATCAAAGCGAACAAGGTAATGGAAACATTGATGCTCTAGAAAGCAAGAAAATTACATAATGGATTTGTTGAAAAGGCCATCAGCTTTGGTTTTCTAGTTGGAGCAGATGGTACTTCTCATCTAACTACCAGACATCAGAAGTACAACGTCACATATTGCTCGAACAAACAACAACTATTGTGCCTGAACCCGAACTGTTTGCGGTCTGCCATATGAATCATCAATATATATTTCTACACTCAAAACTTTCTCTGAAAACAAAACCAGGGGTTCTCTAACACCAGAGGTTCTCCAAATTTTCAACTGAAATACTAATCTCTAACAAACTAAAAGAACTGCAATCAAACACCAGACCTAATATAAGTGTACCAAACGTAACTAAGTCTACAGGTTCATTCTGTAGACACAAGTTTCTATGTTCTTTCCTTGGCCCAGTTGTTTGTTCCTCTTTGTCTAGGCTGTCTATTATGACTACACTAAATATCCACATATACGAGACCAAACCAAAACACTAGTGGTGTGACAGTGAATCTGGCCCTGGCCAAAGGTTCTCTTCACTTCTTCTGTTGGGGTGGGTGGGATCTGACGGATTGTTTAGGAAGTATAGATAAAGTGGACAACACAATTAACTATGGAAGAAGCTAAACCAAAATGACGCAAAACCTTGTGCTTTAACAATGCAACCAGGCCCTAGCTAAAGGTTCTTTCTTTTTACTTCTTTTGTTGGGATGGGGTACGTGATGGATAAATGAGCATAGATAACTGCATAAAACATATTCATGCAGTAGGAGAAGGTCAGAGTTGAGTGCCACCGAGTTTCAAGTGAAACAGAAAATAACTTCCTTCAATGGGATTATATTAACAGAAAAATCTTTAAGTACCTTAGCAAATCCAAGCAATGCTTATCGGTACTAGGGTGCTGTTTTCCTTTTTTACGTCCTTCTGGAATAGGAAGCTGTAGATGCCCATAGAGTACATTCGCAATTTCTGCTGCTGTGTACAATGAAAAAGTCATGCCAGCCAACTTGTAAGCTTCCTTTTCCAGAATCTTCAGCTTTCTTCCCAGAATTTGTCGTGCCTGTAGGCATCCTTCCATGTCAACGCCTATTCCGCAGAGCTCCATGTCTGCAAGAACATTGACCTACAAGATAAACACAGATATCAATGACTTCAAACCTAGAGAATGACATGGCTTTGACAAGTAATGGAAACTCCCCTGGGGAGAATATTTGAATCATTGTTCTCCAAACAGGAATGAAGGGATTGTAATACTTTCTAGTATAAAAGCTTGAGATATTTAGAAAAAGAAGCAGTTCTATTTTTCTTGAGAACCAAACTGGTACCAGTAGCATCTGTTGATTTGGTATTAATGATTAAGATTGAGATGTTGATTTGATATTGATGATTAAGATTGATAGCTTAATTTTAGGAATATATTGTATTGATGTAAATGATTAGGAATTGATTGTGTAATATTGTCTTTCCTTATTTAGTCTTAGAACTCATGTATAAGTACCCATTCTTATGGATTGTATATTCATTCAGAAATACAAGAAGCCCTTTCTTCTTGCTAAAAATCTTCATGGTATCAGAGCCATTGCTGCCTTTTTGAGGTGAGTTTTCTCCCTCGCAGCACTAGGGTTCCGTGTTTTATCAAAGAGGTCGAGTTTTTCTCTCTCTTTGTGGTTGTCCGCGCAAAAAACTCCTCCAGTTCAGTTCGTTTCTAGATTATTTTTCTCTGTTGGGGTTGCTGGAACATTTTGAGCCTATCCCTATCAGTTTTGTTTTTTTTTCGATCACCGGAATTAGGATTCCGGCGTGGCAGCCAACTTTCCGGCGATTTTTTTCTGGAATTTTTTTTTCCAGTTTTCGGTTCGTAGGCCTATTCTAACCCTTCCCATCCAGATAATATGGGTGACACTACTTCTGGAGAGACTTTGTCTCAAGATGAAGTTCAACATCTTCGCCGTCTTCTGAACAAACTTGACTCTTCTAGTGTTGCTAGCTCCAATTATGTGCAGTCAGGTATTGCTTTTAATGTTCAGCTTAATTGTTGGATTATTGATTCTGGTGCGAATAGACACATGACAGGCTCTTCTAAAGGCCTTCAAAATTACTCTCCTAGTCCCAAAGGGGATTATGTCAGAATAGCCAATGGCTCCCTAGCCCCTGTCTCTGGAACAGGTTCAATGTTTTGTACTCCTGATATTACCTTATCATCCATTCTTCATGTGCCTGATTTTCCTATTAACCTATTATCTGTTAGCGCTATCACCAAAGTACTAAACTGTAGTGTCAAATTCTTCCCTGATTATTGTGTTTTTGAAGACCTTCATACAGGGAAAAAGATTGGCAGTGGTAGATTGCATGATGGCTTATATTTGATCGATGGAACTCGAGACTCTGGTCAGGCCTTTTTTGTAGGAAATAAGGATGTCAACCGAGATATAATACAGTGGCATAGACGGTTGGGACACCCATCTTTTTTTGCTTTAAAAAATTATACCCTGGTTTATTTTCTAGAACTGAGTTTGAATCTTTGTCTTGTGATGCATGTGAATATGCCAAGCACACTAAAAACTCTTATCCTCTGAGTGACAATAAAAGCACAATTCCCTTTTCGACTATTCATTCTGATGTCTGGGGTCCTACTCAAACACTTTCTTTATCTGGTAGTCGATGGTTTGTTACTTTTATCGATTGTTGCACTAGAATGACATGGGTATATCTGTTAAAAGCCAAAAGTGAAGTTTTCTCCTGTTTTAAGTCATTTCATAAGATGATTTGTACTCAGTTTGAGGCTAAGATAAAGATATTTCGAACTGACAATGGCACAGAATACATGGATAAAACTTTTGGAGCTTACTTGGAGTCTTTTGGGATAATCCATCAAACTAGTTGTCCATATACTAGTGCACAAAATGGGGTTCCTGAAAGAAAAAATAGGCATTTGTTAGAAGTAGCAAGATCCCTTTTGTTTACCATGAATCTGCCAAAGCCTTACTGGGGGGATGCCATTCTAGTAGCTGCCTACCTCATCAATAGAATGCCACTTAAAACTCTTAATTTCCGAAGTCCTTTAGAAGCTTTAAAGGGTAAAAATGACTACACTGTTCCTCCAAAGATATTTGGGTGTGTTTGCTTTGTTCACGCTAGGAACTCTGGGAAACTTGAACCTAGAGCTCTTAAATGTGTCTTTATTGGGTATTCTCCAACACAGAAAGGGTACAAATGTTATCACCCTCCTTCTAGGAGATTCTTTGTCAGTATTGATGTTACCTTTCGGGAATCTGAGCCCTATTTCAGTATTACACCATCACCTCTTCAGGGGGAGAATTATAAGGAAGAAGAGATGGTTTTTCCTAGTTCTATTGTTGAAACTATTGCCACAAGGGAAAGTGAAATTGGAGAAAGAATTCAGGGGGAGACTATTGAAACTACTGTCATAAGAGAAAGTGAAATTGGAGAAAGAATTCAGGGGGAGACTGTTGGGCGTTTGGATAGGCCTGATTTGATAACTTACTCAAGGAGAAATAGAGCAGAAGAAGTCATCATGCAACCTGCCGAAGCCGAACCTTCTTCTTCTGGTGAGTTATCTATACTTCCTAATGAGTTAGATTTGCCTATTGCTCACAGGAAAGGAGTCAGATCTTGCACTAAACACCCTTTATCCAACTTCGTTTCCTATAATTCTTTATCTCCCTCCTATAGAGCCTTTGCCTTGTCTATTTCTTCTGTGTCTATTCTCCAGAATTGGAGGGAAGCTTTTGCAGATTCTAAGTGGAAGCAAGCTATGATGGAAGAAATGAAGGCTTTATCAAAGAATGAGACTTGGGAACTTGTCGCATCACCACCAGACAAGAAGTTGGTTGGTTGCAAATGGGTCTTCACTGTAAAACATAAAGCTGATGGTTCCATTGAAAGGTTCAAAGCAAGATTGGTGGCTAAAGGATTCACTCAGACTTTTGGAGTGGATTATCAAGAGACATTTGCTCCTGTTGCAAAAATGAATACTATTAGAATTCTTCTATCTTGTGCAGCTAATCTTGACTGGGACTTGCAACAGTTTGATGTGAAGAATGCATTTCTTCATGGAGACTTAGAAGAAGAGGTGTACATGGAGATTCCTCCTGGTTTTGGTACTGAACAAAGTCAAGGAAAGGTATGCAGACTGAAGAAAGCCTTGTACGGATTGAAGCAATCTCCTAGAGCTTGGTTTGACAGATTCTATAAAGCAATGATCTCCTTTGGTTACCAACAAAGCAATGCGGATCACACCCTCTTTATACGACATTTAAAGGGTAAACTCACTCTTCTCATAGTTTATGTTGATGACATAGTAATGACAGGAGATGACAAAGAGGAGATGACCCGATTGAAGAAGTTGTTGGCACAGGAATTTGAGATCAAGGATCTAGGAAAATTGCAGTACTTCTTGGGAATTGAAGTTGCTAGATCAAAAAGAGGAATCTTTATTTCTCAAAGAAAGTATATTTTGGATCTCTTGAAAGAAACAGGTATGACAGGTTGCAAACCAGCAGAATCACCCATTGAAAGCAATCACAAACTACAAAGCGGAGTTGGAAAGTCAGTTGATAAAGAGAGATATCAGAGGCTGGTTGGAAGACTCATTTATCTCTCTCACACTAGACCAGACATAGCCTATTCAGTCAGCCTAGTGAGTCAGTTTATGCATGATCCTCGAGATCCTCATATGCAAGCAGTCTTTCACATTTTGCGGTATCTGAAGTCTGCTCCAGGAAAAGGTCTACTTTACTCCAGACATGGTCACCTCCAAATAGAAGCCTTTACCGATGCAGATTGGGCTGGATCTTTAGATGACAGAAGGTCTACATCCGGTTACTGTACACTCGTAGGAGGAAACTTGGTCACTTGGAGAAGCAAGAAGCAAAGTGTAGTTGCTAGATCAAGTGCGGAGGCAGAATATAGAGCTATGGCCCAGGTTGTTTGCAAACTTTTGTGGTTACAAAAGTTACTAGAAGAATTGAGATTGTCTGAAAAAAGGAAACTTTCCTTGTATTGTGACAACAAGGCTGCAATCAGTATAGCTCGAAATCCAGTCCAGCATGACCGAACAAAGCACGTTGAAATTGATGGACACTTCATCAAAGAAAAAGTCACGGGTGGTGTCTTGATTTTATTCCACGTGTCATCAGAAAAACAACTAGCTGATGTGTTTACTAAAGGCCTCAACAAACGGACTTTTCATACACTGGGGGGGAGTGTATGAAAAGTCAAAGATGTGCGACATCTTTGCACCAACTTAAGGGGGAGTGTTGATTTGGTATTAATGATTAAGATTGAGATGTTGATTTGATATTGATGATTAAGATTGATAGCTTAATTTTAGGAATATATTGTATTGATGTAAATGATTAGGAATTGATTGTGTAATATTGTCTTTCCTTATTTAGTCTTAGAACTCATGTATAAGTACCCATTCTTATGGATTGTATATTCATTCAGAAATACAAGAAGCCCTTTCTTCTTGCTAAAAATCTTCAGCATCTAAATATACAAAGGAGGAGATGAAGGTGAAAGCATTCTTAACAGTGAGATAAGCCTTCTTCCAGACAAAGATACTTCAGGTCATTGCATATACTCTATTTAAAACTACGAAACTGAAAAAATATATGTTCCGACAGATTGTTCTATCAAATAGAGAGTGAACAATAGATGTTACACATCTGCAATGCCTCGATGGATGCTTTTTCAGTTCTTCATACTACTTTAAAGAAAGCAAATTTCTTGATGCAACACCCTATAAGGTACAAAGATACACGTATTACTTTCCTTTTTCCAACTGACAGGTACTTGGCCTTTAAGGCTCATGCCAGCTTATTCTGCCTCACCTAAGAAAGAGAACAAAAATGATAGAATAACACATAACATATGTCAATTTTCTTCTAAAGTTGATTTCTTGGATAAAATTTAGAATTCATCAGACAATCCAATTCTTTGTCTTCTGCTAGGCAAGCATTAAAATACTTGGAAAAGATCAACTTTTCTATGGACAATAATTTAGTTATAGCAAAGGATTCAATTCTGCCATAGCAACCGGAAGAAAGTTGCAAAAAGTTGGGGTCAGCTCCACTTTTCTAAGATCCTGGATGTGGCAGTAACGAATTAACTTGTTACACGTTTGACCAGTTACTGAGTTGGATAGCTATGACGCCCGCATAGCAAGGACAACAGAAAAAACTTGCGCTTCCCCTATTTTGCAGGATTTAATCTCAATCAGTCAAAAGTTAGATTGAAAGATGAAATCCACCTTCGCAATGATTTCTAGAAGGGATTAAAATATTGTAGGGTTGCAATAGAAATGGATCACATGCAAATATATTTTACCAATGGCATTTCAGTTGCTCCAAGTGCCTCAACAAGTCCTTCAGAAATGACTAGTTTCCATAAAACAGAACACAAGGCTCGTGTTTGTGCTACTCGACGACAACAACCATTATGAGCAACTTGTCGCATCTGATTCTTCCATCTACCGTTTCGATTAGCGGCAGCAGCAGCCTCAATGGATAACCTTTTCTTCACTTCCTGCAGGAACACAGCAAAGGAAATGTTTTAGACACTAATGCACTTATAATCATCAATTGTTCAATGTGCCACTACCAATCACAATAGTATCATCAGATATTGAAACCTATAAGATGATGATCCAGCAGTGGATATTCCAGGACAACAAAAGGCTAGATTATCTAGTTCAGTGATAACTTAGCAACAGTGTTTCATAGACCTTACAAAGGGAAACAAAAGCAGCACTCAGTATAACAGCAAAAACTTCTATGCGAACAAATGTATAATATGTTCGAGCTGATAATTACGAGACATTAGAGTTACCTTTTCTATACTAGGGTTAGAACCTTTCTCCTCATCAGGCCAGAGGATCCAAGCTACTATACACAAGTCAATTGCATCTTGAACGGGAACAGGAGACAACAGATAGCAATTGTTGTCAATTAGATCCACACCAAGAGATTTGACCAAAAGACTCAAGCCACCAGATCTCTGAACTGAAACAGTAGGATGCTTGAGTACCTGAATCTGAACTTTTAAGTTCCATGTAAACTTTTTTATATCTTTTTTCCTCATTATGGTACTAATTCTATTCCAGCGTTGTATTGCTATCTCCCACTGAAGCTTTGGTGGTAGAGCATTCCCAATATCACCACCGGTAATGGGCGATGATTGGCTATTCTTTCTGCTTTTGGACCAAAATAAGTCCCTCGGAAGATTTACATAATAGACAGGAGAATCTTCCCAACAAATGGCTATGCCATATATTTCAAATGGGGCAATGCTGTTCAGTGCAGACTTTTTGCTGAAATGGACATCAAAATAGAACTCCCCAGCAGCTTCCCAGAGACCCAGGAATGAATCAAATCCACCAGCCACAGCAGTCGCATTCATAGGACCCTTCTCTGTTGTTTCTTTGACTCTTCCATTACATATCTCAGCTCCTTTGCAGTGTTGTTCCCCAACAGGATTATGATTTTCACAGGTACCACCTCCTTCGATGCCCTTAACTCTTAAAGTTGGATAAGGGGAAGTCTCTGTATTATCAATATGATGAGTAGTTTCATTAACTTCACCGCTACGATTAGATCCTTCTATATCAAATACCACTTTGTCAGCAACTCTTTTCCCTTTTGCATTTTCTGCTCCTGCATCAGGAATAGTGATATTGACCTCCTTACTTCTTTCTTGGGGTAATGTCGGAAGGACTTGATTCGTGTTCTCCCGGCTAACAAAGCTATTAGTTGACCCTTCTGCAGAGGAGGTACTAGCTTCTTTGTGAGCATTATGTCCAGCAGCAGTAGATATGACAGGCTGGGCAAGCGTTGGAACATCAAGTCCAAGCGACCTGAATGCTGAGAATGCGGCAAGCCTTGCTTCCTCAGCTTTATCAAGAACAATCTTGCGTGCACCATTTTTTATCTTTTTCGCAACTCCTAATTGGATCCTCCGTTGTGCAGAACCTTCCATAGTTGATAAAACAATTTTCCCAATTAACAGACAAATACACAATCATTTAGCATGGCTACCCATGAATCTTAAATCACTGGAGACTTGATGAGCATAAATGAAAATGTGAAGGAATGTCAGCAGAAGCAATAAGGGGGATAGCGGAAATATGCATGCCACCAGAAGTACAATATATTGAAAAGCGGTTTCTTGCTTAAACGGAAAGTGGACACTGTAGTGTTACATCAAATGAATAAGAGCAAATTAGTCCGGCATGCTATGAGGAAACGGGAACGGTAGAAGGAAGAAGCATACTGAAGCAACAAGAATGATGGTGACATTACATTTCTCAACGTCTGTTGCTTGTTATAATATGTAATAAACCTTGCAGAACCATATGAACAGTGAGTCATAAGCATCATAGTATACTATTTCCACATTGCTTCTCCAATGTAGGGATGTCAAAGGCAGATAGACCAGTCCACGGATAAACAAAGAAAGTAACAGTCTCCATCCAGCACATGAAGCATTCTCATAAAGGTAAGTAACAGGCCACCAACGAGGTCCCAAATCATCGTACACTCACCTTGGTCAGCCCATGATGAAGACTCAAAAAGTACTTTGACAATCTCAGGAACTGATGCTTCAGCAATTGCTTCAGGTGTTCGGAAACCAGCTTTATACAGTGCTCGAGCTCGGGAACCCTGGTGACTTCTCATTAGTTCTAAAGAACTTAACCAAAATAAATAGAAACATAAAGGGAAGAGGAACTTAGTTACCTTAACATATGGAATGGTGGTGAGCTCTACAATCTCTGCCCTCACTCCAAATGAGACACGATTTTGGAACTTTGATACTAATCCTTCAAGGTCATGCCAACCAAGCCTCTCACAAAAAACAGAAACCATGGAAGCAAACCTTCCAGCATTTTCTTGTAAAGCCTGAACCATACCCCTTGCGACCTTAAATGCATCACAAACCTCGACAACTGGCACTTCCTTCATCCCATAATGAGACACTTGGAATTAGGAGGACAATTACAAGACTACTTCTCAAGCATCGAGGAGCAAGATATGACTCAGTGGGAGTCAAGCATCGCAACAGACAATTAAGTGCAGATACAAAAATTGATAAAATTCGCTTGAACCCAAACACATAAAGGAGGAGATATATACATAAAAAGAAATAATATATCAACAATTAGCTAGAGAAAAAAGTGTTGAAGGAGTAAAAAGATGCAAATCATCGAGTTCAGTACTTGCAGGTGCTATAAGTAAGAGAATAGGAAAGATATTTTGAAGACTAAAAGATTTTAGGAATACACAGCTATTTATAGAGGTAAAACACAAGACACATTGTAATACCCCTACCCAAGCATATTTTAATCATCAAAGTAATGTATGGAACCCCGAAAGATGATAATTTAAGTAACATGAGAATGATATTTTATCTTTTTGGTTTCACACAAGGAAAATCATATTATTTCTATAGGACATAACCGCACAACACATGTGGCCTTTAGATATTAAGGCGACAATAAGAATTTGATATAATATGTTGTCGGATATTTTACCTTCTCACAACTGAGGTATAAAGAGAAATCTATTAATTCATATCTATTATTCGAATGTAAGATAATGAATACAATCTGGTAGTGTAGTAGTCAACCCTTTCTCCAATTTGCTCCAATAAATTCAATTTTCATTGGTAGGAATTATGTCTCCAATACCGGCGAGTTTTGCGAATGACTCGGGCAGGAAACGATGGAAGGATGAGTCCGGTCGAGAATCGATGTGTTTTTTATGGGTGGGGCCCATAGGTTTGCGTTAAGCCTGGATGATCATCCAACTGAACAACTTCCAAGTCAACCTTCTTTGCTCAAGTGCTTCTCTTCTCTGAGAGCACATGCTCTCCCATTGGGAATTTTGACATCCTTGTAACACTGAAGGGCTCTGGCGCTCTAAACCAAAGAATGGTCTATTTCACTCTCCTGGATGAAGTCAGTGCTCAACTCCGCGGGTTTTTCTCAGTCCAATCCGAGGACTCCCCTTCTGAAGGAAGCTTGCAAAGGGCTGAATGAGGGTATAATACTAGTCATGTTGATTTGTATTATCTGATTTTGATCAGATGGGATCTAATCTTATCAGATAACTTAGGAAAGTTTCATAGTTGTATAAATTAGATATAGATTGGAATTATCCCTCAATTCTGGACTATCTAGAATCAAGGGGACTACTTTCCTTCTGGACTATCTAGAATCAAGGGGACTACTTTCCTTTTTTACTGGTTTGTTTTCTCCTATGAATTGTATACTTTCGAAAGAATAGAACATACTATCCATATACCAAAACTTTCATGCTCTAAGAGTCAGGCTCATCCCAATTCTTGGTTATTCAGACTCCAGTTGTCATGTTGGAGGCTTCTCTTGTCATTTTCCCTGTTAATATTACATTTCGGGCTATGTCCTATTTCTACTTATATGTAATGCACTCCGTAGAAGCTCCATTGACTCATTCTGGTATATGTCTACACATTTGGTATTGTAATTGGGCTGTCTCTCGTCAAAACTTATTCAGCTATGTGATGCCTTCACGCAATTCTATGATATGCTCACGTTTTATATTCAGTTGATATAACAGGAAAAAGTGTTCGCGCGGGAGCGCCAAGCCTGTTGGGTGCCGGTCGTGCACCCTTAATTGGGTCATGACTCACATGATAATTGTCCAATACGAGACAATATCTCACATAAGAATATAACTCTTTCAATATTTTTTTTACATTCTACCACTAAAACATTTGATTCTAACAGCAGTATTCGCAATAAAGCATAATAAGCGTGTTCTATACTGCAACTATGAATTCAATGAAGAAGAAGAGGTGAGAGAGAGGGCTACAGTAGTGTCTGACATTCATTTCAAAGAAATTTACCTGCACGAGCCTTGACAGTATAAGAGCCACAAAGAATCTCCTACAGACGCGAAGCATGTGCTCATCTGAAAGCATATGGTCATTCAGAGATCTATTATCCAACTTTCCCTGCAACCCTTTAGTACCAGCCTTTGACCTATACGATGTACGAACTGGAGCACCATGAGCCATTCGCATCAAAAAGGGTTCTTGAACTCCAACCCGATTGCCAACTGACTGCACATCAAAACGCAGAGCACACAAATATCTCCATCACACTAATCCTGATTGTAGGAACAAATTTATTTCTCTCTTTTTTTTTTTTTCCGAGGTAAAGAAATAATGTCAGGAAATAATCATATTAGTAACCAAGCACAAACTGATGACCTCAAATCTTGGCATGCCACCTTATAGCAAACGAAAGCAGTCTTGAAGCATTAAAATCACTTTGAACATTAACTGATTAACTATTCAAGCTAAAGTATTCAATTAGCATAGACTATGGAGAACTTAAAACCAAGTGACCAATCATTAAAATACATGTTCCTGTTGAAGAAACATTTTCTTTTCTTTGTCTAGTAGTTCTTGAGGTGATAAGATATTTCAGGGCAGAGAAAGAAAACAGAAACTCCATATTTTACCCGTTAACCTAGCATCCTAGTTGATGATGCTAGATGATTCAGCTACAAATCCTTGAAGACAAACAACTTATGTTATGCAGCTAATGTTAAGGAGTCATACACTTCCTGTTTCGGAGAACAACAAATTAGCTCCAAACTATAGTACCTCACTACCTTGCATGTGCACAAGAACTCTTTTTCAACTATTCAGTGCATACTCATGAATCATTAGCACACTTTTCCCTTTAAAACTGATAAACATTAGAAAGCTCAACCAATCCATACTTATTTGTCAAGGCAGGACATGAATATTCTTTTAGATAATTGACAGGAGCTGAATAATTTAAGGGTTGAAGTCATGCCTCAGGTAATGCGTGAAGTCTAGTTGTCATATTATTCATCTACTGATGAGTGAAAGGTGTAGCAAAAACCAAGGTCAACTCCCAAACAATCAGCAAGTGACAACAATCTAGCAGCATGTAAGGAGGTTTGTGATGATTTTCCATCTTCTCTACACTAGGTAATCTAATATCCTTATGCATGAAGAAAATCAATTTGGATTTTTCTGACACTCAATCAAGCAAACACAACAAGATGGATGAGGATCAATCTCATGGAAAAGACAGGAGGAAAGATGCCCCCTCCCCCCCGGCCCAAAGCAAACAAACAAAACGAAATAAAGAAAAAAATCACGAGATTCTGAAAATGGTATAGAAATGAACTGATGATTATGCAGCAAAAATCTACAGTTCAGTTACCTGATCCAGGGCAGACAACTCCATGAACCTCTGGTAATACAGTTCCCAGTCAGGCTCAAGATCAACATTAATGGGTGTCACTAAGTAAACAACATGCAGATCAGATGCAAGCACAAACCCTTCCCTCGCTCTAATCAAATCATCCAAGACAACCTAGAAAACAAGAGAATGAGCATTAATGGATTCCCTAAATGCTAAGGAATATAACTATACCAGTTTTTTTTTTAAAAAAACCATTAATGGATTCCCATCCCAATATTTGCACTCTATTCAATTGCAGAAAATGTAAACAAGGACCATTTGGGTAAAAGAACAAATTGACAAGAAATGATAATATGATAAAGTGATAGCAAGTGGAAACAACTTCAGATATTACCAGTGATTCTTCAGGAGAGAGAGAACTGCCAAAAGATGCACGACCAAGAGGTGTGACTGTGTATAACTTGGTATCTTCACTCCATCCAAGAAATTTTTTATGGCATAACCAGCGAAGAGAATCTTGTGCTGATTTAACCACATCATCAAATGGTTTTGTTGAATTGAGAAGGGTACACCTAACGTACCGGTTAATGTCACTAGCTGTTTGAACAATACCACCAGCTACAACTTCCATTATTGAATGGATCATCCCATTCTTATCTTCAGATAAACAAGAATGCAACGGTGGACAGCTCTCATTAACAAGTGCCATTATTCGTTTGACCTCTTCTGGTTTGCAGATCAGCACCTGATGTATTTAAACAATAAAACATCATTAAGTTTAATATAGCACATTTTCAGCAGCAGTGAAGACTTAAATAGAAATCAAAAAATGAAAATACAGATAGAAAAATAGTAATATATGAGAATTGAGTCAAACAGGTGTAAAAACTTCAAAATTGTAAGATAACTAACATGTAACAGAGAATAGCATGCAAATCAGACCAACAAATTACACATTGTTACTGAAAGTCCTTTTCCTCTCCAAGTATGCAAGCTCTGATTGAGCAAGGAAAAGAAACGAATAGGAAAGGGTCAAAACGTACACTCTCTCCTTTTGTATCTATACCAGTCCGACCAGCCCGACCAGCCATCTGTTGGTATCTTGTGCCATCAATAAAGTCACGACCAATACGCGGTTGTCGAAAAATAACTCTCCGGGCAGGGAGGTTAACCCCTGCAGCTAAGGTTGATGTAGCTGTTAAGACACGTACAAGTCCTTTGCGGTAACAGGTTTCAACTGTTTCTCTTTCCTCAACCTTCAAAGTAGAAAAGATGCCTCAGATGAATGGAGATTTACTCCGAGATAGAGAAAGAACCAACAAAAGAAAAACAGGAAAACCTAGAGAACTAAAGAAAAAAAGTAACACGTAAGAATCAATATGCGTACTTAAGCAACAAAATATACACAACTTTAAAATGACATTACCGTGAGTCCAGCATGGTGATAGGCAACACCAGCAGGAAGAGTCTCTTCCAGAATAGGATCCAACCCAGCTGGAGATCTTCGCAAAGCATCAATTGCAGAGGTAATATCAATTGACTCATTTTGGCTGCTCAGGTGGTTCAAGGAAAATCTTTTAAGATACTTCGCCACATGCCTAGCAGTAGACTCACATCCTTTGCGACTTGAGCAGAAAATTAGCACTGAGTGGCCTTCTTGGACAACCTGATAAATCTCATATTGATGTAGTTTTCCTTCTATTAATTCTCTCGACAAAATAAAGTTCTACTAACAAAAGTAAAAGAGAAAACTATACCTCATTGCAGAGCTCCACGATGTGATCTGGATCTTTACCACCAAGATCAGCTGCTTTTGAGATTGTCCTGACAATGTCCATTTTTTGGTTATAAATTGTGTTACCGACTTTTACATATTCTTCCAATGGAACAGGTCGAAACTCGGTCTGATATAAAGCTGCCTGCAAGAAACAACTTAGAGAGCTTCATGAGACATTCAGGATAGAAGGAACAAAGAGGCTGATTCCCCATATTTACATGCATAAAGCACAACCAGGTACAGTAAAAGACTGGAATATAGATTAAGTTAAGATTACAACAGCGATGGTGATTCAAATTGTTTAAAAGCAAGATGACCTGTAGCTTCAACTGTTCCCTTTCCTCATATGACAATTAACAGGGAAGAATTCAGATGATTGTTTATCGAGTTGAACAACATAAAAATCAAGATTTTAACACATAAAAAGAAACTCAAGGTTGAGCTGACTCAATCAGGACCCAAACATGTGAATGGACTAAAGAGAAAGCAGACATTTGCAAATTATCAAGACGATGAGAGAATGAAGAACGGGCATGTTTACCAAGTTGGCATGACTAACATTCGAAGATAGACGGGTGAGACAAATCAGGTATTTAAAAAAAAAAAATTAGATAGATTAGGATATTTCAACCTTATACGGAGTAACTCGACGGAAACAGGACAAACTATGGGTGACTTCAAAAAATTGGGGTGACGAAGTCCATATGACACATTAGGTACCAATTATCCGTCCCATATTGTGGTGGTGCTTGGCAACAGAGTGATTGAGAAAAGTGACTAAACAGCTAGTATACATTAAAGAAAACAACTCATTGGTATGAGATTAAAGGCACTGCCTGAAAAAATATACGACTAAATTTGAAGTCAAAGAAAGATGGGATGAAGCTTGACCTATTTCAGTTGCCATGGTTAGGACCCATCTGTCAATGTGAATGTTGGAAGAGATTGAGAATACGAAATAGTCATTAAAAAGTATTTATCACCGGCGATATGATGTGAAGCTCTTGAGCCAAGAACTCAAGGTACAACACTAGAAGATTAAGAGACATTGTCAAAGATCTTTCAAAAGAAAACCCTTCTATGTTTTTGAAGGGGAGGATAGGTTCACTAAGTAGGTTGGTTATACTATCACGTACAGGGATAAGGATTAGCTTCTGGAAGGATCTGTTGTGTGATCGAACAACTTTAAAGGATGGCAACACGGGATTCAGAGTAGGATGAGGTTGAAGAGTTCCTAAGGGAACTATATCACTATTGGCTACTTAGCAGACGGAAATGGTAGTATGGTGGGTTCAAAGCAAAATCATTCATGGCGTGAATGAATATTATGGAATACCCAATTGACCAAATAAAATACTCAATTCTTACTCAATCTAGATGACAAATAATCTGAATAAGAGAGAAATAGAGAGGACACAGATCACCTCATGTAGTGAGCTAGTGTTGCTTGTGTAAGCAGTTGTCATTAGGACACAAACCACCTTATATTAGTATTGCAGCTTCACAAAACAGCTATGGACCAATGTCTTCTGTTTGTTTCACATTTGTTAGAAGTTACAGAAAACTGGAAAACGATGGAAGCTTGGAGAACAACATCACATCTCTTTTGACTTATTTGTTGTTCACCTATTTGATGTAAGGATATGCAGATTTTTGTTTTATATAACACTTATGGTGTAAAGAGAGAATCCCCTTCTGTATAGATAGCTGGACGAACTTTATGGATGACTGGTTGAGCCATATACCCAACTTTTACATACTTCTGAAATTGTCATGAGGTGTTACCAATACAGATTTTAATTGAAAGAAATAAAAAAGCTATGAATTTCATCTTACTTGAAGCCAATCGGCGACTGCTGTCACATTGGGTAGAGTTGCACTCATGCCAACAATTTGGAGGCTGCCAGCAAGGCCAACTTTTCCACTGCTCATACCTGAAGTTTCTCCACTGGATGACTCTGTATTTCCTTCACCAGATGCATAGCGAAGCTTGGTCAGCATCAACTCCAATAGATAACCCCTATTCTGGTCTCCAACCTACCATGAAAGCAACTCGTGAGATCAAGACGAATAAAATTATGAGTTTCAGCAAAGACGCCAAAACTGCAGCTTTGAGCAAACAGAAGGTGAGCATAAAATGATGGGAGGGTTTAGGTGGATATCATTAAAATAAGATAAAACAATAGTAGAAAAGAACTTCAAAGTCAATACCATGTGGAGTTCATCAATCACAATGATACCAAGCTCTGACAAACGACCCTCTTCTAGCAGTCGGTTAATTAAGGAATTTGCCTTCTCAATAGTGCAGACAGCTATAGCGGTATCCTTTGGAAGACTACCACCTCCCTGATTACCATAATAACTGCGAACATGCTTCCCAACTGGTTCCAGAAGGACCTCAAGATGTTCTGCCTGAACAAGTTTAAACAGGACACTAGACAAAGTAAATATACTATTAATGCTACATATGCATAGTAAAGACCACTTAAAGCTACTTATAAAAAAAAAAAAAGACCACTTTGAAAGCGAAAAGATAAACTTCACCTTCTCTGCACAAATGGATACATATGGAAGCACAAGAAGACCCATTTTTCCGGATGATAAAATTCTCCGTAACATTAATATCTCGGCAACAAAACTTTTACCAGCACTACAGAAAATTAAAAGACCTGGTTAAACAACAGAGAGACACTATGAAATCTGTTACATGACAGTATCAGTACAGAACAACAGATAGCAAAAGCAATATTTCCAGAACAGAATTTCTACTTGTAGTGGCTTCCTGAACTTTAATACCCAAAGGGAAAAACAATATTAAAGGACCTGATCAAGAAACCAAGATATGAAGGAAAATGCGCATGTCAATAGCTATATTTATATTCACTTAGCAAAATTTGAAGGACCGCCTCAATTGTGCAAGACTGGAGAAACACTCCTATGGAAATTATCACACATAGTTTAGAGGAACTATAGGATTAGAGGAGGAAAAACTCATAAAGTGAAATTCCAACATTGTATGCAAAGCCCTTAACTTAGGTGCAAAAAAAGAAAATAAGGGAAAAGACAATAGTACTTCATCTGAACCAGATAATTGAATCTTGCAAATCAAATACTTCAAGCCAGTAAAATATAAGGTTCAAATTCTGTCATCAAAAAAAAAAAGGTTCAAGTTCTGTCATCTGTGATTTGCAAGTTCATTTAAAGCAGGTTATAACCAGGTAAGAGACAAAAGATCAAATATTTGGGGCAACAAATTTGTCTAAAGGGTTTCTTAACAGCTAGACTGTAGAAAGAGGGTGGGGGTGGGCGGGGTGGGGGGCAGATGAATTGTATTAGCCTCTTTGCCACAGGTAAGTGCCAGAAATAGGATTCGGGCTAAGTAGACAAGATATAGTAAGAGGATTTTTATTCCTCAAGTCTTTATATGTTAAAACTTTGTAGTTCTGATGTTGGGGCAGCTAACAAGCTACCTGGCTCACCAGAAGTCGAAAAAAACTTCTTTTTAGCTTTCTATATGGCCGACAAAACTATGCTTACAGCTGAAAAGGTACAAAAAGTAGAGAATATACAAGATGATTTTTGGTGGCCGACTGATTAAGGACAAGATCTGAATCAGCTTCTATTGGGCAAGGTTATGTAAGATCGGTATCAAGCACTGGCATTGTGATACCAATAGCAATTATGCTTGTTGAACTTTTGTTTTTCATTTAGCCGAAAATCAAGCTCTGTCTCTCTCACCCTCTCTTGTGTGTTGTGTGGAGGAATTGCATCTCGCAAAAAATTCCATACCTTTTTATTTTTTTTGGCTACCATAAGAAAATTAACAGTTTCTGGACTCTTCAAAAAGAGAGGTTTCAGATAAGTACAGTTTCATGACTTAAGAAGCAAATTGATAGATCAAGTTAAATTTCAAAATAACTTTTTGCCTAATATGGTATCTCAATTTTTTGAATGTGCCAAACTGAGAAATCAAACCTTATGGAAAGACACTAATAACCACCTCACTGTTGCAGTGGAACTTTAAAAATCACCTTAACGAATTAATCATACAAGACTAACATATAAACACTGCACTCAGAGGACAACAACAAAAAACCACAGCTTCCTGTTTCAGCTTGTCAATAGCGTACATACTTATGAGGAACAAAATTTTACGGAATTCGATTATTGATCTATGTAGTTCCAACTAATTGGTAGATATCTCATGCAAGAACTATATATCTACAATTCACAGTTATAAAGCAATTGTTGCTAACAAGGAAACAAGTTCTTTAAGCTGCAATTACTAGTAGCATGTACTGTAATGATCTAACAAAGTTTATAGTGTCCCGGCACCATTGCTGAAAGTACTAGATGCAGGATTGGACAATTAGGAGGTAACAACATTGTCCTCCAATAAAAAACAATAAAAAGATCATTATAATAGTGACAACTGACAATTATTGTAATAATGCTAGCAGAACAAAAATACAGCATTAGCAACATAAACCACAATGAAGGTACTAAAGAAGAGGATAGCAATAGTTTGTTTTTGGATTGACATTCATTTTGGTTGAGTAAGAAATTTTCAACTTCCTGAAAGAAAGAAAAAAAAAATACGAATATCCTGAGCAGAAAGCAATAAGTAATGACTTGGAACAATTAAATAATCCAAGAGCGCAAAAAATTCAGAGCAGCAAACAAAATGTAATGACTTGGACCAACTTAAATGGTCCGAGAGCAAGTATGGACCTCATAAAGATTCTTTTCTTTTTACAGAGTATAAACAAAAAATTGTTTAAACAAATTTAGGTAAAATCAAACTAATGTACTGCTAATTTAAAACCAGAGTATAAGATCACCCCATGCCCCGCAGTAGGTAAAATCAAACTAATGTACTACTAATTTAAGACCAGTAACAGAAATAATGTAGACTAGCACTTCGTTTGATGGACATCTTAAACAATCTTCAAGACACTAATACAACTCAACCCAGGCTTTACACTAGTAACAGATGCTCCAAATTCCACAACTTCACCAACTTAAAAAGCTTCCAACATCAAGCAGTTTTAGAATAAGACTGTTTCGCTACTTATAATGATTAATGTATAGGCCCTATGGCTTTGGTCTAATAGTAAGAGCAGCACGTGATATGTGAATTAGGCGCACATCACCGGTACGAATCCTACCGCAGACAAAAGCTTGGCATTTAAGTGGAAAAGGGTAGAGGGTGGGCTCATTATCCATCGAGTTTCAAACCGTACACCACCAACCCGGAGTTTCTCGGTTACCAAAAAAAAAAAAAAAAACTAATGTATAGATCGTGGATATATTTCTACACGGCGTATTTGTTTATTCTAGCATTGATAAACTATCCTATTCAGGTAACCTGCAAATTTACAATTAACAAAAAACATCAACATTGTGAAGAAAATGGTAAATATGTTTAATAGGAGTCCAAATTACACTCAGCTACAGACCTGGTAGAAGCACAATATACAAGATTCCGGTTCTGCAAAACTCCATCCACTTGAAGACAATCAACCTATAGGACACAGAATGAATTTCAATTAGACTGTCACTATAAAGAATAAATTGTTCACACTTAAACTGACAACAAATGTGATCTCTCGTAGAAGCCTCAACCTCTAAAGCCTTGAATACCCTCAAACAGAATTCATCGCACAAACTAGTAAACAATGGGGAACAGAAGTAAGCCAGAACAAAGCTTCTATGGATCAAAGAAAAATGCACTATACAAAACCGGATGCTAGTCTAACACCACCAAGCTGCAAAAGGGAATAGGTGGAAATATATTTGACTGAGGATGAGTAATAGTGTTGCCCATATGTAATGCAAGAAAAAAATAGTAAAAATACATACAACTATAAAAAAAAGGGCAGCCCGGTGCACTAAAGCTCCCGCTATGTGCGGGGTCCGGGGAAGGGCCGGACCACAAGCAGTTACGCCAAGGCTCCCCTTCAAAAATGCATACAACTATATGGACAAAGAAACTGAAAAAACTACAATTGAGTAAATATGAAGTAAATGTCGTGGCAACTAAGTTTGAAAACCATTTAAGTTCTTGATTTAGATGCAAAAATGCAGTTTTAACTTTTAAGTTTATAATTTAGATTTACAAACTAGTTTTCTTATAGTACTAATTTCTGGGCATAATACCTCAAGACCCACCCACCCCCACCCCAAGCCACCCACCCGGACTTGGCACCGTTTATTCGGGGCGGGGCACATCTGAACAATTTTAAATCCGAATTATTCTACGAACTTGGCAGTTTGATAACCTTAACCGCCTGGACGCTTACGTGGCAAATAGCGTGGATACGCTCTCTTTTAGGCGCGTGAATACACCATCTTTGTGGATATTTGCGACCTTAAAAGCCCAACATCGTTTCCAATATAACAATGTAGATCTTAGAACTGTTATATAGAACATGTCTTTCACTCTGAACGGTGTCCTCCCATGGCGTAACACTCTACTAACAGTCCTCCATTCCATCCCTCCATCGTATTTTAATTAAATGTGTTAAATTTCATCTAATGTACATTTTCATTATGCTTTTTACTCCATTTTTGCACACTTTTAACAGGGGAAAGAGACACTATGGTATGGAAGATTGACAGTAAAGGGATGTAAATGTTCACTGTAAATTCAGCATACAGGAACATGAACACATCAAACAATCAAGAGGTAGGATGGCCATGGAAGATGATATGGAAAGTAAAAGGGAGAGTTGAGCTTTTAAGGTCGAACGTTATGGTGTATCAATGGATAAATGACACGGGTATCAATGGATAGATATATGTTTTGGGGAAAGACCATGATTCCCAACCGGCATATGGCAAACACTAAGGCTCGGGTTGCTTCCCAATCTTTGTAGGTTTGGAATTCCATGGAGTAGCCCACAAATCCTTCTTTCGTTCCAAAACGACGGTATAAGTCCCCAAAAGCTACAGTTGGTCCAAAGATCCATTCGGCATTGGCTAGGGAGAGTTGTTTCATGATTTTGGCAGGGGTAGGTTTGTTTGGGACTAAGAGGTTGTGATCGGGTTTTCTTCTCCTTCTTATGCAAGTCCCATTACTGTCTATGCAGTCTCGGATCTCCTACAAAGTTGGGTCATCTCTATCTTACCAAATCTGAAAACCATCCTATCGCAGTCCCAATATCCGGTAAGCACCTCAATCAACTCTCTACGACCCTTCATAGTCATAAGGGAAGGTAAATGTCCTAAACAGCCGGTGACTTTCCTTTGTTGTTCAGTATCTAACCCAGACCACCATATCTTTAACATAGCGGGCGCACGAAGTTGGATGCGGTGTCTTCGGTGAGATGGTATTGGTTAACCAAACTTGACATTAAATCAAGAAAAAGACAAACCATTTTGACCTTCAAATATAGATGGTGCAAGATCAAACCCAAAGTAATTTTTCTTCCTCCTCTCTACCTCACCTCAATGGAAGCAATAAAGTCGACATTCCATCAAATGACACTTCTTAAACTCTTGCAACTTCCCCTACTTCTGTTCATGATTGTTCTCCTACTGAGGACATGAGCCTACTTCCCTCTCCCTAGCCTATCCCTTCATCGCTTCTCCAAACCTAGATCACTAGTCCCTTCCCGACACAAAATTTGAAACGAACTTCTCTCTTTCTTGATGCAATGTTGTCTCTCTTCCCTAACACACTCTCAATATACATCTCCCCTAATTCATGCAAGGTCAATTGTCGTTTTCATTTTCTATTATAATTTTTCTTCACTCCCTCCATCCCCAAACCAAGATATATATGATCTTCTTGCTAGTTTTATCCTACAATTTTTCTCTGTTGACACACAATCCCAACCAAGTCAAACTTTGCTTTTGATATGTGATTCCCTTTTCTTCCAGAAATTATTTGCTATTTGCTAAACGGTTTCTCTTTTTTCTTGATCTACTTATATCATTATGGAAAATGCTAAAGGATTTACAAGAAAACCAAAAACAGTGTCAAAGAGTTGAAAAATTGATACGACATTTCGATGAACACAAAATTTGTTTCCGGCATTTTGGTAGAATATACTAATTTGGTCTGAATCAAACCTAGAAATCAATTAGTGAAAAATTCTATTATGTGTCAAAGGTTCCAATAATTAGACAAATGAAGATTCAGTTATCTACTCTTTGTTGACTCCTGTTTGTACAAATGAAGATCCATTGCATGCTTGATGCAAAGGGGCCAATCAATCATTCCAGATCTATAAAATATGAATCTTCTTACACCTCACAATCTCAACACAAGATTCAGCTAAAGGTAAACAGCGTACCTGCCATGAGTACAATTTTGAAATACCCTTTTTCCTGTAAATGTTGCATATTTCAGAAGGTAGCCAATGGTTGAGATCTAAATGATTCTTTAGTGGTGCCATACTTGAAGGAGTGTTGTCTTTACTTGATAAGGAATTAGCTGTACAACTATTAAGTTTCTCCGGAGGTGTCGTTGATGCCATTATATCAGTATCGTGGATAAGCACATTCTTGTTACCCTTAGCAGCACGACATTCTGGAGTCATGTTTTGAACTTCAAGGATCTTGCCTTTTGCTTGAGCTGCCTTGCAATGGCTGAGGACAGGATAGCTACTCAAATTTACATGATCTTGGGATCCTTTGCCACTAATAGTCTGGATGTCCATGTTACTTCTGTGAGATTGTAAAGCATCGGAATTTTTCTCGTCAGAGGCAAAATCAAAATGCTTAACCGGCATGGGGGACTTCTCTCCATCCAGATCCTTTCCCAACTTCCTCAATGAACCAACAGCAGAAAAAACGCCGGCATCAGAAACTGTCTCTATACCTTCATTAAATGTTTTGTGGGACTTATTGCCACACTCTCCATTTCCAAGATTATTGGAATTGATTATCTCATTATGAGTTTTCAAAGCGTCAGACTCTTGTGCTGCTTGAAGAGAAAATTTATCACTTCCGGCAAACAAACCATCAGCAACCTGAATTGCTTCATTCCAAAATGTTTCGCCGGGTGAAAAAATGGAGCTACCACGACTTGACTTGGGAGTATCACCAACACGAAGCTTCGTAGATGTTGAACCAGGTGTCTCAGATTCAGTTGACCCAATGACAGGTAGATTGTTGCATTTTCTCAAGCTTATCCGAGCTTCACCTGATGTATTCCCCTCTGTTATCTAGCATAAGATGCAAATTCTCAATGAAGTTAACAAAGATTGGTGAATCAACATTGCGGTAGTGTGAAAAAATTTAAAATACCTACCTCAATAGAATTTAAAGTTGCGCCCTCAGAATTAGAGTTTCTGTTGATATTAGAATTATTTTCACTCGAGATGCAGCGGATTCTCTTTGCATTCTCATTATCCGCATCAAGAATGGAAGGGCTACCACTCCGTTTACTAGCACCCTCATTCTGCGCTGAAGGTAAACTTGAACTAGAAGGCAGTTCACCGAATTCAGGAAAACATAGAAAAGTTACCAAGTTAAACAATATGCAGACAAATCCAGCTTAGTGACCACATTAGCCACGAAACAAATCACCACCAGAAAATCAAGAATAAAAGGCATTACCTGCAGTATAATGACAAGAAGTTCGTAGCAAATTGCTTAAGTTCTGAGTTTCCGGTAACCTGTGTAGTAACCAAGACATCTTCTCCATGACCTCTATTTTCAACAACATGTGAGTCAGGGGAAATAACAGACTTCTCCTTTGAAGTTTTTGTATCAAAAGTTGTAGATTGTGCTTCCACCAAAAAATTACTCTCTTTATTTTCATCTCTTAGATATGGACCAATCTCTAATGTCAGGTTTCTCTTAACCGGTGTGCCTCTAGCTTCGTGCGAAGGTTTACTATCATCCTGAGAAGTCACTAAAAACCCATCCAACGAACCTTTCGTGCAAGGAGACCCTTCCTGTGAAGTCTTAACATCTTTCCTGGCTCTTGCAGGTTTCAGACTTGGTGATAGGGACTTCCTCTTCTTTTTTGAAGCAAAGAACTAATATAACAGTAGTCAACAGAACAAAATATACCAAATATTAGAAAGGACAATCCATAATCATCAAAGCATGATAACAAAGGAAAAAAGAAATAACGGGAGATAAAATTGCCCCCGTCATGTGGAAGTGATGCAAGATTGAATCTACTGCAACTGCTCAATTAAGAATCATATAGAATTAATAACTGTTAAAGCGTAATCCATGGCATCGGCAGAGACCTTTCAATTGAATTCTTTAACATCTTTGTTGACTCGTGTGAATCTCAAACTCAGCGTAGAAGCTTCCCATACTGAGATTAGGGGTGTGTTTGGTATGGTTCTGGAACATGTTTTCCAGTTTTCTCATGTTCGGTTGGCCAAAATTTTTGGAGAACATTTTCTTTAGGAAAAAAAGTTCCTGAAAAATAAGGAAAATTACCTCCCTGATGGAAGTAGGGAAAACAAGTCTCACAGGTGGTATTCCATGTTCATTGTCCCCTCCGCACCCTCGAACTCACCTCATCTTCACACCCACTCCTACCCCCCCCCACCCCCCACCAAACACCAACACCACCACCAACAACAACCCAACCCCGCACCCTCCCCTACCCCCCGCCCCCACCCACCTCTAGATTATATACAATGCTTTTAGGATAGTATTTTTTACTTACTTACAGAACCCAAGAAAATAAGTTAAAAAAACTAGCTATTTTTCAAGAAAACATTTTCCTTCATATGGAACACACCCTCGGAGAAAATAAAAGAAAAAATATCCACGAAATCAAATAACAACAGAAGAAAACAAGAAAAAATCTCGCCTTTACTATAATACACAAGTTTCTACTTACTACTCTCTTTACTACTACAACAACAGCAACATGAATCCCTTTACTACTGAGAAAAGAAAAAAAACAGCACAATTATATGTTTCCTAAGTGATAAAAAAAAACAGGAACAATTGAAAAAACTAGGGTTTTTAAGGAGATGAAAATGAAAAGAAGAAGGTAAATTACTTGATCAATGCGTGCTCGAGGAGTATCAGAAGCCATTAGAAGAAGAAGAAACCCCAATTGAATATTTGTTCACAAATTTGTGTTGGCTTTCATGGATTTGAAATTGGAAGTTTGTTTTTGTGGTTACGAATCAAAGTTTCAACAAGCTATTTGAATCTCTGTTAAGACCGCGCACTAGAGAGCACTGACAAGGGGAACAAAGTAGTATTTGATACTAGTTCAAATGTTGCAAATGTTTTGCAATTATGGCCCTTGTATTTTATGATAATTTTAAAATTATCACTTTTTTTTTTTTTTTGCGTACCTGAACTATCCAAAGTGAGCAAAATATACCTAAACTATTACTATATAGTTAGCAAAATACACCTGAATTTATATATGATGGTGCGTGTACTACACTCCCTTTTTTCGTTTAATAACAGTGCCACGTGGTATTCCACGTGGATAAATAATTCCCCTGTGGCAGAAGTTAATTCCACATGGATAAATAAATGTTAAAAGTTAAGGGGTAATATATTTGGGTAAAATTAGAAAATATGGTCATTGTAAAAATTTAATGGGTCTCACCGTTTATAAAATTCTCACCGGAGATTCTCTTCTTCTTTGACAGCGGTCTCGTCTCTGGCGTGGTTGGTGTCTTGCTTTCCCCCAATTAAGCTCCAATTTTCCCCCAAAAAGATGAACGGAAACAAAAAGGAGGAGAAAATTTAATTAGCCCTTACAAAAGAAGAAAATGAAGAACAAGGTTGATAATGAAGAAGAAATAAATGAAAAAATTTGTACATGAGAAGAAGAAATGAAGAAAAATGGTTGAGAAATGATGAAGAAGAAAGGGGAGAGCTTAGGGTTTTAAAGAATTAATTGGAAAATTTTAAAAAAATAAAAATAATAATGAGTCAGCAAATATATAGCAGTTACATATGCCAAATGGACGAAATTTTTTGATAAAATTTTGCTTCACGCGCATTTAGGTGAGTGAGGTCAAAATTTTAGTCTAGTCAGCGTTCAGGTGTGTTTTGCTAACTATATAGTGATAGTTTAGGTGTGTTTTGCTAACTATATGATGATAGTTTAGGTGTGTTTTTGACCCTTATCTCTTTTAAATTTTGTAATATTAATTCTTGAGCCATTTTCAGTTGTAATTAGATAAACCCACACATAATTACATTTGAATGTTGCATCTAAAATGAGAATTGAATGTGGGATTAGCTTAAAAGAACGGGTCGGGTTAAACGGTGTAGTTACTTTGGGTTTAAATCTTAAAATAGATAATATATGTGGTCAATCATAATAAGTCACGTGGCTTTTTTAAATTGAAAAAAGTTATCAAGTTTAGGATGTTAGTTTGAGGGGTAATTTTTGAGCTGAAAAAAAATAAGTTGTGGGTATTTTTAAACCAATAGGTGGATGGAGAGTATTTATGAGCCATGATCAATACATTAGTAGGGGTATTTTTGGCCCTTTTCGTAGTAGTAAAGTGTATGATTTTTATATACTTTAGTGTGACTTATATCTGAGAAAGTGACCATAATTTCTTTCAAACTATTATCTCATGATTCACTCATTTCACTCATTACAGATAAAATAATGAGCCTGTTTGGATGGACTTATTTTAAGCAGCTTATAAGCTGAAAACAACTTATAAGCCCAAAAAAAATAGTTGGGATAAAGCATTTTATAAGCTGCAAACAGCTAATAAGCTGCTTTAGATAAATTAAGTCAAACGGGCCCAATTATTTTTTTGAGCTTATTTTAAGCACAAAATGACTTTAAGCTGGCCAGCTAAACACTCAAAAAAACTGAAAACAACTTATAAGCAACTTATAAGTCAATCCAAACGGGCTCAATGTTGGTTTCAAAGTTCAAACATATGCGATGGACAAGTAATAGTGATAAGTAAAGTATCATTCCTATGAGGACTTGTGGTTAACTATTTACTAGATCAAACTAAAAAGACTACTAAAATATGAAATAAACAAGTGAAGAAAATGAGAAAGCAAACTTCGGTTACAGAATTCAATAAGAGATTCTAGGGTTATGGTTCAACTAATCCTGTTGAATGTCCAATATAATTGACTAATTGATCTATCCAATTTATTGGTTGACAAAGTTAATATCGTTTGTAAGAATCTTTCTCACTCGTATATATTCCTAGAGAATCAGAATTAACAAGAACAGATTAATAATTCAGGTAAAATAACCAAACAATACGGTTAGTTATATTCTTATCCTAACCGCGAGTTCGTTCTCGAGGGCAGGTTTAAGAAATTGTTCTATTCAGTCCTATATGTAATTTATAATTCCCACTTTCGAGTTCAATTCTAGATACGTAGATATAATTTAATCGTTGGCCAGACAATCAAACAACTAAGAGCGGGATTGAATAAATAAATCAATGCGATGAATCAATAAGAACAATTCAAGCTTCAAACTAAAACAATTTCGAAGCACCACAACCCTAGAACTACAATAATATGATAGAAACGATGAAGAGACTAAAAACATAAAATCAAAGTCGCTCCCAAGTCTTTCTCGTCGTCTCTGCTCTCTAGGTCGAATACCCTTCTCTAGGTCCAATCTCCATTCAAAATCATGTTTGATATGTATCCATAAAGTGTAGAAACATCATTGAACCAAACACCCTTAATGAGAACTAAAATAGAATCGGACATACCTGAAACATGCTTGCTACACTACATGGCACGCCGTACCAAGAGGCATATTCAATCAGCCTCAGGGATACCCTACCGCGGTAAGCAGGTAGGCCAAAGTTGATCCTCCAACTCTTTTGTCGACCTCTCTCATGCGCGCTTGATTTTCGACCCCGAAACTCGATTTCAATTAGTTTTCTTGGGCTTCTGCTCAAACTTCAAAGCTCTATTTCATTCGCTTTAACTTCAAGTCATTCATTTTGGTCAAAATTATGTTCTACGCAATAAAACACACACATTGAGCTCAAAACATCACAATGCACGCTACAATCATTAGAACATCAAAAAACTATCCACTAACTCATAATCTCTCATAGTCTCGCAACATTAATACTCTATTACTTTCTTATCTATTCTTTGAAAAATTCTATCCACCTACAAATACTGGTGTTTATGTATTATCTATGAATAAGTGTTGTAATGAGGTGTAGTTAAGCCAAAAAAAAAAAAAAAATAGGATTGTAAGAGAAAAAAAAAAGTTGATCTAAATCTCCAACATATTTACAATAAATAAAAGAGTAGTAGTATATGTTGAAGGAATGTGTTCTAAGTTATGGAGCTTCAAAATTAACAACTAACCAAAGTTTGGTTGACTCGTTATGATGTTGTTGGGAAATTATATCTAACAGTGGTAAGTCACAATATTATTGCTAAATCATTGAAGATTCGCGAACTTGAATCTCTTAAAAATAGCGAAATATTTACGTCTCATTCTGAATAAGTTAATTTTTTTTCTTCACTTTTTCAACTGTACTTGTATATTCACCAATAATTTTGTCACGACCCAAAATACACCTTAGTAGTGATGGCACCTGACTATCCCCAAGCCAGGCGAACCAAACATTTATTACTAAAAACTTAGACACGCGGAAGCGTACAGTTAAGTCTATCATATTGAAATAACATACATATAGGATAAGTTTAATACAACGTGAAAAGTCATAGATCCCAAATCCAAGACTAACTCCCCCAAAAGGCCTGGTGTTGCATTGTCATAAGCAAACTAGAAAGGAAAATACAAGTGTCTCATTCAAACAGAGTCTGACAATATAAAAAAAAAAGACATGAAGGAAAAAGGGATGTTGTGGCCATTGCAATAGAAGGCAAGTAGCTCGCCACAAAGCTAGATCATCGAATTTGAAACTCAATCACTGATAGTGTTGGTATTGGGATCCCAACTTGCACAAAGAGTGCAACAAGTGTAGCATGAGAATGAAAGTCAATGTGTACTTAGCAAGTCTCATTGACTGCTTCTAATAGGTTAGTGGCGGAAGTTACTTTAAAAGTCAATATTTCCTTAACATGGGCAATTTATATGAAAAATACAAAGGAAAGGAGTAATAATAGGAATGGAAAATACATCAAATCACCCTTAAACTATATTCAAAATGTCGATATCACACTTAAACTATACAAGCGACCTATTACAC
The DNA here is from genome assembly GCF_019175385.1 of Lycium barbarum. Classification (NCBI taxonomy): domain Eukaryota; kingdom Viridiplantae; phylum Streptophyta; class Magnoliopsida; order Solanales; family Solanaceae; genus Lycium; species Lycium barbarum. The sequence continues at coordinate 27,349,657 of NC_083340.1, forward strand.
ACCCGAACATCATAAAAATGAATTTAATACCACCCTAAAAGCTGATGTGGCACAAAAACGAATTATATTTAAATAAGAGGAGAGTGAAGTAGTAATTTTTTTTTTAATAAAAACTGATTTTATTTTCATGTCCTCCTTCTCCATTTCATCACCACCAACCCTCTTCTCATCCACCTTCACGCCACACCCAACCCCCAGCCCCAAACCCTTCTTCTTCATCAGTTTTGCTGTGTCAAACTGGAAATTATGGAAATTATTTCCAGCCGACACCATTTTATGGAAATTATGGAATAGATACGGGTTGAAGTTTCTCAATGCCATGATTGAACATAGCCCAGAAAGGATGCAACCAATCATCATAACCCCTTTACTACATTAGCAGCAACAACAACAACACAAAAATGAAGAAATTGCACAGTTTGTCCTTCAAATGGGATGGTCTTTAATTTTGAGGAAGAGCAAGAAGCGTATAGGGGTGTCAATGGCAATGGCAGTGGAGTAGACAATAAATAACAGTGAATAATGGAGCTTGCAGGTGTTCATTAAAAAATAAAAAATAAAAAGAAATTGCAGCTCACTGATTCCAGCACCACCGCCGGCGGAGGAATAATTGTCCAAACGCCAAATTTTCAATGCACATTTGAGCCTAATCCACCCACAAGCACAACCGGTGGTGAATAAAACTGGATTTTATTGCAAAAAAGGGGAACAAAATTGAATTTTGGATGGGGATGATGTAATTTCAGTGGTGAATTTAGTCGCGGATCTTGAATTTATGGTGATTGTTTGCAATTTCTTATAGTGGCAGTAGTTGTGACGCGATTTAATGGTTGATTTGGTTGTGGGTGGTGAAATTTGTGGTAAAAAAATTTATTTTGTGGTGGTGGGTTTGATGGTTGGTTTGATGGTGGTGGCGAAATTGATTGTGGTGGTAGCGGCGGATATGGTGGTGGTGAAATGGGTGGTGGAATATTTGGTGGTGGCGGATAAGGTTGTGGTGAAATTGGTGGTGGGAGTGGTGGCGGATATGGTGGTTCTAGTGAAATGGGGTGGTGAGATGGTTTAATGATGGAGAAGATGTAATTATGGGAGGGTTTTATGGTTAATTAGGAATTAATTAATGTAAATATAATTAACAAAAGAAAATAAAATGAATAAATAAATAAAAGAAAAATAACATAAAATTAAAATTTAAAAGATATCCAATGTGGCGTTGACGTGTCGCTGATGTGGCAGCGAGTGTGTCATACCTCCCTTTATGCAAGTTGTTATATGTGTATCAAGGTGGTATTGAATCCACTTTTTACATGATTAAGGGTGTAATAGGTCGCCCGAATAGTTGAAGTGTGAACTCGACTTTTCAGGTATAGTTTAGGGTGCATTTGATGTATTTTGCCTAATAGGAATATTGGCATACACTTGACAGTTAACAACACTTAAATATTTATCACGGTGTGAATCAACCAAACAGACAAGTCCTTACAAATAATGAACTAAAGTAGGAAAAATAGTCAAGAAAAGCAGTAAAGATAGGATCTTCATCACATAATACACTTCTCAACACCCTTGGACAACTCTTTTCACAACCAGCGTGCACACTGCAAAAAAGGTACCAAGTTAGTGACTCATGAGGGAAGGATTCATATTCACACGCGCACATGATAATATCTAGAATCTTATGGACTCATTAGTCCTCACATGTCACTTTCAATCCGGCTTGATAGCCTGATATGCTCAAATTACACCTATTAATGGCGTAAAGCGGACGTTGTCAAATATAGTAACCCAAACAAGGTTGGGGTCGAATCCCACAAGGAATATGGAGAGAAAAGGGTACTAATTGTATGCGATACTAGTCTTTAAAGGCTTTAATCCTATTCCGAGTATTTTGAAAATAGATTTGGTTTGTATTAGCTATTTTGAAATGTTTGGAATTTGTTTGGATTTGGAGAACCAAAGTTGTGTCCCCGCGATGATTAGATGTTATGCTATGAGTATCAATATGATATATTTCTAATGGGTCGCGGTTATGTATGCACTTAATCTCTAATACACTTTCTAATATTTTTCAATAGTGAGAAAATATTTCTTTTCATGATTTTCCCAAATGCAGAAAAGTTATATATAAGGTTGATTAAATATGCCAAGTAGAACTCATCTTATTCCTAAGCGAGTTCATTAAACGAGGGTTAGCGCCCCGAGTCCTTGTTATATTATTTCAAACCACACCCTAGTTCATCTTTCCAAATAAACTAGGGTTTGTGCATGAACAAGTGTTTGCAACCACTTATAGAACAATGAATACGAGAAATAATAAAACACATCACAACCCATTATATATATATACAATGTTAGATACCCATTACATAGTACCCATCATTTGAGTCCACAACTTTGATTAAAGGAACTACTGACACATTATGGTCTCAAAAGTAGTAATCAATAAATGAGACATAAAGCTTACAAAGTTTAATAAAGATGATGGAAAATGGAATCTTCTTATCTTCACTAAGCTCCAAAAGGGGAGTATTCAATACTCACCCACCAATGGGACTTTTTAAGTGAGTACAATAAAATCTGGATGGTTAAAATGACCTAAAATGTTATTTAAATAGGCTCCCAAAAACGCACAGCAGAAACTGACAAAATTGCCCCCGATAGCAAGATCGACGGACCGTCGATCGTTCGACGATCCGTCGATTTCTCCGTCCTTTGTTCCTTCAGCAATGTGTTCCATTCGACGGTGTCGTCGACCAGTTCGACGCTCCGTCGAGTATTCCGTCTTTTTCTCCTTTTGTTGAGAGATCCTGCTTGACGACACAAACGACGAACCGTCGATCAGTTCGACGCTTCGTCGATGCCTCCGTCCTTTGTCGTCTTCAACTTTGTCATCACTGGAAAATCGAGCTTATCGACGCTTCAAAGGACGGTTCGTCGGCTGATCGACGGACCATCGATTCTTCATTTCTGGCCAATTTTTCTTTCGTTCTTTGCTTTTTGCTTTTGGGCATTTGTTTTCCTAAAACACAACAAAACATATTAACGAGAACCAGACTTACTTGAAAACAACCAAATTTCATAATAAAAAGGCGTCGAATGTGCCACAAATCCGCGGCACATCATAGCCCCATATCTCTGTATTAATTAGACTCACACAGTCCTCATTAATATCTCAATAATGAAGTTGCACAGTCTTCATCAATATATCAACTTTGGACTCACACGATATCAACATTGTATCAACATCAGACTCACACCGTCCTTAGTAGTCATATATCAGCTCCACACTAATACCACATCATAATAAGGAGCAGATAAAAAAGTAACACAGTGTAAAGCATACAAAGTCTTAAACACTCAAATAGGATTTCAACAAATACAAAGATAAAACATACTTTTTAGCATATAATAGGTACAAATTCATCAACAAGACGTAAATATCATGCTCAACTCGTCAAAATACAGATATAGAATAATTCTGATACTTTTTAGCATTTCAAGTATTTTCCCTTTCATACCTGATAGTTGTATATATGCTCATCACGTCATATATACACTATCCCCCACATATCAAGTCACATACAACACATAAGTTGAGCAAAATTTCCATATTGAGGTCAAAATCTTATCTTACCTCATTCAAAGTGAGCTTTCAGCCCTTCTTGATCGCCTTTTTATGTCCGAACGCGTCCAAACGGTCTAACTTTAACCAAAGAAATATTTACTAACTTTAAACGAAGCTAAAGAACTCAGATACCAACCCCAGCATGCGAAGAAGTTCAAAAATACTATATAAACCAATATATAAAGCCTAAAATCATACAACGACACATAAATGATAAATGCTCAACAAGATGGATTGGGTTATTACAAGCTAGTACGTAGTTGATAAAATTCTATTTGTAACTTTTGGACATTATTAATTGTTTACGTCATCTAATACAGTGGTCGAATCAGGATTTTAATTAAGGGGGTTCAAAAATATAAAGAAGTAGACAAACAAAGAAGTCAAGGGGGGTCAACATATATTATATGTACATAAAAATCATTTTCACCTTGTATATACAACGTAATTTTTCGCCGAACGGGATGAACCCCCTTGGCCCTTACTGGCTCCGCCCCTTATCTAATATATTAAGCTGCTTTAATTTTTATTCTAGCAGCACAACGAAGAGTTGAGAAAGCTCACAACAAATCTCATGACAAAATATATAGGATCAACTTTGTACATTGTCCACGTGGGTTTGTCCTACTTTTCCTTTAGCAAAGTTTAAGGATGAAAAATCTATGAGTGGGTGGAATTGAATTTGAACGGATCAAAATAAGCTGAGTTAATAAATAGACGGTCACTTGGGTAGGTCAAAATGAGATGAATTTGAGCTAACCAATGGGTTATAGTCAAACATGTCCAACTCTTACTAAGTTTTAATTTCTTTATTTGTTTTTTTTTTATAATTTGTTTATGACTATAATAAAATTAAAAAATCCTTTACTGTAGCTATATATAATAATGGAATAAAAATAAAAAAAAATAAAAAAGTATTTTGACAAGATTTTTCATGGGTCAATTTTTGTTGCATGTTAGTTCAACTCTTAAACAGGTTGAACTAAACAAATTAAAATGGCTGAGTTAACAAATGAACAAATTATCAACTTCAGACGAATTGGGCGGGTCATATTGTTATTGACTAACTTTACCACTCCTATCAATAAGGTACTATTTGGATGGTTGTTTCCCGTGGTTCATTATTGTATTGTTTTCTACGAAAACCATGTTTGTTTCTATTGTTTTTAAATTATGTTGTATGGTGTTGTAAACCCGTTGTAATCTCGTGGTTATATAACCATGAAAAAGTACAATTTTTATAACCACAGATTTGGTGATTTTTGTTTGGTTACATATTTCATTTCCCCATTATACTCCCACCCCATCCACCTCCTTTTATCACACCCAAACCCACACCCACCCCCACGCTACCACCCACACCCACTACCCAACCCCCACCTTACCACCCAACCCCTACCCTCTGTCACCCACTCCCCCTACCACACCAATACCCACACCTCCCACCCCCACCAACCACCCGCCCCTTACTCCTCCTCCACCACCCACCAGATGACCACCCCCACCCACCACCTATTTATTTTTTAAAGTTTCTATTTTATCTTTTATACTAGTTTGTAATTAAGGGTTAAGGGTATTTTAGTAAACTTACATGATATTATACAGTACCATACAGTCAAACCAGACAATAAAAATGTTATTAAACTATAGCAAACGATACAGTCCATCCAAACGTTCTATTCATTAATACAGTACAATGCAATACCATACTGTACATTATGAAACATGGGTAACGACCATCCAAACAGAGCCTAAAGAGATAAGAAAGGAGTGAGAGTGCAAGACAAAAACAAATGAGAATTATCTCTTGATCTTTGTAAAATAAAAAGGCGGAATAGCTTGGTAGGTCCTTGTACTTGTCCATTTTTGTCATCCCAGTGTTCATACTTACGAGTTTTCCAAGTAAACCTTTCTACCCTTTAAACTGAGCATTTTAAACCCCTCTGACCGTTGACCAAGCATATGTGGCATTAATCGTGCTGAGTTGGACAAAGTGTGTGAGATTCACGCATATTACGAGCATAAATGTGATAATTTTAATTAAAAAATAAATATTTTAAAAAGGAAAAAAAAAGAAAACAAAAAAATGATTAAGTAAAAACGTTTCCCGACCTCATTTCATTAGAACAATGGCCAACCCTCATTTTTTGAGCCCATCTATGTCTTCTCCGACGAGCTCCAACCAAGAAGCAACGGTGCCCCTGTCACGACCCCAACCGGAGGGCCGCGACTGACACCCAAGAACCTACTCGGCTGAGTGCCATACTACCATTCCATCCATGAGTCACAACTTTTGTGTACCTTTAATCTACGAAATGACGCTTCCGTCAGGTAAAAAAAAACCTTTCAATATAACTCTTTTGTCAAATAAGGGACTTCTCCCTTATCGTTAATTCAAGAAAACCTTTAGTCACAATAAAATCCTTAAAAATAAAGCTTGAAAACACATCGACCTATATGGTCGCTTTATACCACTGTCGACTCCTCGACGCGCTATCCACAGGACACTGTCTGTAAAGTCTCTAACATATACAAAATACCATAACATAAGTACTTTGACTCGGCAACACTCCGAACTGAGATGGAGCTCACCAATTCAGCTGATAGCCTGGGAACATCCTATAGCCAATGTCTTCTACTCATCTGTATACATTTGCGTGGCATGAAACGCAGCGCCCCCAGGCAAAGGGACGTCAGTACGAACAATGTACCGAGTATGTAAGGCAGAACTGAAACAATATATCTCGACTCGGATGATAAAAGAGTAACAGACTCGACCCGTACCTGTAACCAACTCTGATAAACGTGTATGTGCATATGAACTTTTGATGCAGCATGAGTATGTGTGTGTGTGTGTGTGTGTGTGTGTGTGTGTGTATATATATATATATATATATATAATGCATGCCTTCACCCTGCGCGCAGCCCCTTCGGGCATAATAGCATAATGGCCCCTTCGGGCATAATAATCATCGTATACCAGCTGATCAGGTGGGTTGCGTATATAACGCCTTAGCCCTTTTCCCTTCCCTATGAAATGATGTCGTGCATGTATGTAAATATGCAAATGCATGAAAATCTTTAAAAACCATTAAAAGACTCCCTTCTGAACAACTTTAGTTTCAAAACGGGAACTTCTTCCCTTTTTCTTAAAAATGGGAACTTCTTCCCCTTTTTCTCAAAAATGGGAACTTCTTCCCCTTTTCATTTGTCTCCTTCGAGACTCAAAAATTAAATGTAAAATGCATAGGTAAGAGAAAGACCTTATGAATGTCCCCTTCGGTAATTAGACAACATTATGAAATCGCACAACTTAAGAATGCCCCTTTGGGCTTAAGAGGTCAAAGAACTCAGGATATCCTACATCTAGCAATGGATTAATTATGGATATCATTACGCTTCGCACTTGTCATAGATCATGCCAAAAAGAAGGAAAGGATAGCCTTAACATACCTGGAAGCTCGCTTCTCGACTTTCCAACCTACCTCCTGTCTTGAAATCTACATATAAAATCATTCATTCTATTGTTAGGCTCGTTGTTATATACTTATCCTAAGCCTCCAAATAAATCTTTCTAGAATCTACCGAAATTTCGGCAGCATCTCCCCTGTTTATATGCCTAACCCGAATTCTCAATTCAGCAACCAACAACAACAATAACAATACCAACATCAACAACAATATTATCAACACCAAAATATTCCATAAACATCTCACACGATGTTTTTCCAATTTCCATAACCAGCCAACTCGCTATACAATTATTTAACGACTTTATCTCCGAAAATAAACCAAAATTAACATTAATAATAGGAGATTCATACCTTATTCTTGTTAAAACAGCGATATCTTTAATATCCACCTTGAATCCACCGCAAAACCATACTAGAATCACATCTATGCGTTTATCTGAGCTTCGATTAATACTCTGTCACTTGAAAATTACTTACTTTTTGTTTCCCTCTCTCTCTCTTTTCAAAAATCTGGAAATTTCTGGGCAAATCTGGTGAAAAAAAAGGGGTTCTTACCCTTTTTATAAGGGTCAAATTCGGGCCGGGTTTACTGTAGCATTTTACTGTAGCAGTACTGTAGCACGCGTTTCTGTTCTGTCAGCTGAACTTGTAACGTCCATAATTCTCTACTCTGAATTCCAATCGATGAGCGGTTTGTTGCGTTGGAAACTGGACTCGACGATCTTTATTTTGGGCTTTTGTTTCACCTTAAAACACTTCATATGCTAAGACATATTCGTCCCCTAAGTTGGACCAAAATTGCTCCTCATATTTTCTCCAAAGTCCGACAAACTTAATTTCCTTGATTCACTTGCCCGCCAATCCTTTCGGTACTTCTCATACATGATCTTAAACCCTTAAAACCATAAAATAGGCACATATCACTTCAGTGTTCACAATTAAGCAGTTAACACCTACGGAACTCAACGTCCGAACTGCGAGGTGTAACAACCCAGCTCCCCTATTCCCTCCTCCGACGAAACACCACCGCCAGACCCCTCCTACGTTGACCCTCTATCTCTATCTCACTTCGTCCATCTTCTTGTTAGGGATTGCCTTGCATGTCCTAACTTATTTGGATTCTACACCATAATTGTGTTTTATAACAAAAAGGTTAACCTGGTGGAAAAGATTTTTTTTAGTAGAAAAGGTCTCTTCCATGTCTATCATTTTTTTGGGGGGAGAAGTTTCAAACATCTATAAATAGAAGATCTTTCTTGTCATATAGAAAAACACAAAACAAAAGAACACAACAGTATCCACAATATAGTCATGAAAGAGTCTTGTTTAGGAGGAGATTATTCTCTCAATATATTTTAATGTTTTTATATTAGTTTTCTTATATGTAGGCCAATTGGCCAAATCATAATATAATATTCTGCTTTTTCAGTATAGTTTTCTTTGTCGTCTGATTTATCGACTTTCAAGGTTTGCAATTATTAGCTTCCGTATGACGCCCTATTATTTCGATCCCCAACAAGTGGTATTAGAGGCGATGATTCAACCAATGGTTCAAAGAGGTTGAAGATAGGTTCAAGGTGGATCAGTTCAAGTTGTGACCAATTCAACGATACTGAAGATTTTTGCCCAAAAAAAAAAAAAAGATATTCAGAATATTACATGTGGAGATAATTTTCAATTATATTTTCAACAATTCTGCTGCTGCATATTTTTTAAAACTAAAGTAATTTTTAACTCATGCTTATTTTAACCTATGAGCTGCAATTTTCAACTCATGCTTACTTTTAACGCATAAGCTCAAATTTCAACCCTTGCTTACTTTAAACGCTTGGGTCAATTTCAACCCATGTTCATTTTTAACGCATGGGCTCCACTTTCAACTTATGCTTACTTTTAACTCACCGGCTAAAATTTTAACCATATCTACTTTTAACCATGACAAGCAGCAGTGATGAAGATTATGTGAAGAAGGAAGATGAAGATTATTTTGCTAGAAAATTCAGGCCAAGGGGAGATTTGTTAGGGATTGCCCTAAATTTCCTAACTTATTTGGATTCTATATCATAATTGTGTTTTACTCCAAAAAGGTTAATGTAACACCCCGTACCTTTAACCTAAGCTTTGACCATGATCCTAGACTTAGAAAACCCGATAAAGAATGCGGGAATTTCCTCTTCAGTTGTAAGATGGTGGTTTATGCCCATGAACAGTGACTGTATTTCAGTATACGGCCCGTATTTCAAGTGGTAAACTGGTACCAAAGATTTCTGAGCATTCTAGAATTTGACACTTAGAGGTTACATCGTTAAATTCGGACCGTATTTCAAAATACGGCCCGTATTTAAAAACGTATTTGGAATTTGGGAAAACTTCCTTGATGAAAATTGTAGATCTTTGAAATACCTTTCCAACGGTATATTATGGGGGCCAAACGAACATCTGTGCAAATAGTTATGGTCATTTTACTGAAGAGACGCAGTGCAATCCATACGGAATACGGACCGTATTTCAAAATACGGCCCGTCTTTCAAAATACGGCCAGTATTTTGCTGGACGTAAAATTTAATTTTCCAGAACAGTATATATTCGTCCATATCAGTTCAAATCATTATTTTTCATTCCTTCAAGCCCTAGAACGACCTCCTACCCTCCTCCATCATCAAGAACACCAAGGTAAGCCTACTCTAATTATTCCAACTCAATTCTAACATATACTCTAATAATCTAAACAAGAAATCATCATTCCTAAACTAGGGTTTTCAAGAAAACCTAGCTCAAGGTTCAAGATTCAAGATTTTAGAAATCTTCTTCAAAGTTCAACTCTTTAATTCAAGTTTTGGAGCATTACCAGGTGTGTAGAGTTACTATCTACGTGTGGGAACATCATTGTTCTTCCCCACGCCTCATAATCTATAAATTATGATTCTTTACGAAAACTAGGGTTTCTATACCATGTTCATGATAACCCTAGGTCCATGTCCATGATTATATTATGCATGAATTGTTATAATTTCATCATTGAGTTCTTAATATTTCTTTATGATTATTAAGAATCTGTCTGTAATCTATGAAAAATCCATATATCTCATTCCATGGGTTCATGCATGCTATTTTATGATATATTATGCTATTTTCAAGAAAATACGATACATGTTTTACAAGTTCATGCAAGCAAGCTATAATTTATGATATCCATGTACAAGCAAGTTATATTCATGAAAACAATGGGCAACAAGTGCCACTTATTTTACATGTTCATGATTTTGGGAGTTGCTTTAATTATCGAGGAAGGCTTCAGATAGCCTGAAACTACGTAGCCACCGTAGGATGAGGATCGCTCCACCCATGTCCCGGACGATCTCTCATAATGACTAGATCCTTTCATATTTTATTAAATCTCATGTTCCCTGGCAAGGACTGAGTGTTCTGCTAGCGAGACGCAAGCACCAGACCATAGATCGGCTATAAGTTATTGCTCTCCCTACTTATGATATTTTTACCATGTTATATATATATATATATATATATATATATATATATATATATATATATATTCATGTTCATGACCAGGTTTCAGTTCCTATCATTATTATTTCATGTCCCATGTTATTTCATTCAGTTGCTTTACATACCAGTACATTCAAAGTGCTGACGTCCCCTTTCTATTGCCCGGGGGGCCTGCATTTCACGATGCAGGTACTGATATACAGAACGACACATCTGCTCAGTAGGACAACATTCGTATCAGCTTATTGGTGAGCCCCATCTCATTCGGGGTTTAGTCAACTTTTATTTTATGATTAGTTATGCATCTAAGGTACGCTGGGGGCCTTGTCCCAGTAAGTATGTTTTCCAGTCATACTTATGATAGAAGTTTCATAGACTAGACAAGTCAGTTATGTTATGTCATACATTCGAAGTCGTATAGCCATTTTGGCTCATTCATGTTATTTTCGCACTCATGTTTAAACAAGTATTTTTATTAAGTATTATGACTTACTACATTTTATAAAGGCTCATCATGCATTCACGTTATATTCCGCTCATCTTATGCCTCATGATGATTCAGTAAGCCATGTGATTCGCTCGGTCACATGCAGTAAGGCACCGAGTGCCGTGTTTCGCCCAGGCCATGATTCGGGGCGTGACAGTTAACCTAGTGGAAAGGATATTTTTAGTAGAAAAGGTCTCTTCCGTGTCTATCCTTTTTATTGGAGAGAAGTTTCAAACATCTATAAATAGAAGATATTTCTTTTCATACAGAAAAACACAAAACAAAAAAAAACACAATAGTATCCACAGTGTATTCATTAAAGAGTCTTGTTTAGGGAGATATTATTCTCTCAATAAATTTTAATGTTTTTATATTAATTTTCTTATATGTTTGCAATTATTAGCTTCCGCACGACGCTGTATTATTTCAATCCCTAACACTTCTCCTCACCAAGCAGTGGCTCCGTCCCTCTCTCTTCTTTGCCTCACCGGAGTTGACCACCAGCGACTGGGAAGTCAGTCAGCTCTAGACGAGCTCTGCCATGGCCATCCCGTCTCTCTCTTTGTTCCTTGTCACTATTTCACCATTGTTATTCGCTGCTACAGTGTTACATTTTGCTACTAATGTGATTGATGTGGCTTTATTTTGATTTTTCTGGTGGTTGTTTTACCCGTCACACTTCCCTGCTGCTTCGTCCTTTTTTGTGCCATTGTTGCTATTTTAAAACTGCTTTTGACATTCTTATGTTAATTTTGCGTTGATTTTTGGCTGAGAAATTTCACTACGGCGTCACTATTCAGAATATACTGATTGGAAAGGTTTATGTAGAAATTCACAAATGCCAAGTTTTTTTTTTTTAATTTGGAATTTCCATGTGGCATTTTAAATGACGTGGAAGCGGTTGTATTACACGCATCATGACCGGGCCGAAAAAGTGTTTAAAATGCTCAGTTTTAAAGGGTAGAAGGGTTTAATTAGCAAACTCGTAGGTACGATCACCGGGATGACAAAAATGGACAAGTATAGGGACCTTTTTTTTTTTTTTCCCCACCCATTTAGGAGGATTTATAGTGTTTCCACACTTCCCCTCCAGTGTGACTCGAACCCAGGACCTATCGGTCGTAGGTGGAGGTGCTTAACCACTGAGCCATCCTCACTTGTCAAGTATAGGGACCTACCAAGCTATTCCGCCAAATAAAAATAAAGAGAGAAACTAAATGAAAAGAAATCTCATAAAAATGCAAAGAGCAAAAATAGAATTTAATACAAAAAAGGGACACTGGAAGCCACTCTAATATCAGAGCCAGGTTTCGATCCTGGGACCTGTGGGTTATGGGCCCACCACGCTTCCGCTGCGCCACTCTGATTAGTTGTTTATGTTTTGCATTCGTTTCTATAAGAGTTAATATATTGGATATATGACTATTTCTCTTCCACAGTTTCAGTTTCACGCTTCAATCAGATTTCTAGTGCCCATTGTGCCAAACGGTTTGGTTATAAAGTGCATGAAGGAAATTAAGGAGAAAAATACTTGGTGATTTGTTTATAATGATAGTTGTTAATTAATTAACGAATTATGATAACTTGTCAAAATATTGGTTAAAAATGGCTACACTTTGGAAAAGAATAGAGGAGGTAAAATAGTGTCCGCAAAGTCTGTAAGTTATTTTCGGATACAATTTTGAAGTACAAAATACATAGTTCCCTTATCTTTTCGTTTTCTCAAGCCTGACTCATATATTATTAGATGCAGTTTTTTTTTTTTGGCATTAAATACAATTCGACATCCGCGTCATTTTGATGTATATAGACTTAAGTTAATGTTTATTACAACACTAGTGCAAATTAAAATATAGTAGGTCTTTCATTTGGAGTACTCGTCGTCCCAGAAATATTCATCAAATTTTAGAGGTTGAAATAAACCATCTTTTTATTCGGGGAAATGACAAAGATTGTTTACAAAAACAGTGAACTTTCTTCACACTAAAACTACTTTTTATTACCTTAACAAACTTATTGGGATCATCCAATTGTCATGTGCTGAGCTCTCTCTTTTTTTTTCTTTTTCTTCTGGCCATAATTTTGTGGAGAGTTCGTATCAATTCCATTTCATAACAACTTTCCATTAATATTTGATGAAATAGTGGCTAGGGAATGAGAAGGAAAAGATGTTTAGGCGGCCGACTCTACAATTAGAATTGCCAGTTTTGTTCGGTCTCCTATGAAGTCAGAGATTTTTTCTTAATTCGGATAACAAAAAAATTCGGACTTTTGGTATGGGATTCTCTTTGCATTTCATGCAAAACAAACTCCCCAAAAAAATCATTGTGCATTCTTACATGGGATTCTTGTGGTCTCAATTAAGTAACAAGAACATGATTGAGCAAACTATTAATGGAGGGCAAATGTTATGCAGTTCGTATACTTTAAGAGCATTTTGACCCCTTTCTCAATAATATATAATCATAGGCTTGACTCTTGAGAGGCGATTTATTTGATATTCAAACAACTAAAAGGAAGAAAATTAAAGATTAAACAGAAGAATGAATGCAATAGGAAGGAAAAGAATCAGAGAATTAAGTTAATGACTAACATAGAACTCTTATGTATTAATAAGGATAAGGTTTAGTACATTTGCCTTATGGTAATTAAGCAAACGCACTAATTAAGGCTGCCACATCACTTTTTAGGTGAAATTTTTATGAAATCCAGCCAAAGTGATTTTTGTGACAATTGGAGCAAAATAAGATGATCTTTATGTAACAAAGAAAAAATTGACTTTTTTAAATAATAAACACAAAGCTAAATGACCACTCATAAAATTAAGCTAAAAAATGCCGTTGAGCTCATCGCTCATTGCTAATTAATCGGAATATTTTGATATCTTTACCTACCTACAAGCATTCAAAAAGTTTGTTAGAATCTACTACGATTAGGTTAACGATTTTGACTTCCTAAAACAAGTGGAATCATTTAGTCAATTTGATGGAATAGTTTCTAACATATGCAAGTCAATTTGCAGCCTAGGTTTAATTTTCTGCATTCATCCAATACTAACAGCAACCTTTTTCTTCACCATCAGCACCAATATTTGATTTCTTAATACAAAAGCGCTCTGAAAAGTTCATTTAATCTGCTGACTATACTTACCTAACTATTTTAATATATTTTGGATTGTATGTTTTTGTTCTGAATTAATTTTATAAGTAATTTCTTTAAACTGTAGAGTTATATAACTCTAATATCGGTTGTTTAACGTGCTAAAATAATACATTTATCATTGTAATAAAATGGACCTTATTCAGGCAGAGTTTAATTACTCTAGCATACCAGAAAAAAATGTTATATGTGGGTAGCAATATCTATTGTCCATTAGACTTGGTTTCGTTCAAAACTAAACTCAATAGACGACGTACTATGAATAAATTGAATGTCAAAATCACATATGAATTTTAGCAAATAACGTGACCGATTCACAATAGAATTCAAGAGATCCCAAAGGGACTTATATCAACATGATGTCCCAATGTTTCCTATCTACCATGTCCATTTTAATTTGCTTGTTTATACTGCTTTTTAATAGTTAACTTAATCAATTCACTAAGATAACTCAGATCTGAAATCATTCTGTCTTCAGCAAAAGATACATTAGAAATTAAACTACATAAAAAAATGTTTACATAGTGAAAAATCTCTTTTTAAAATATGTAAGAAAAGTAATGAGAAATAGCAATAATTTTATTTCACATTTGAGAAACAAAATACTCGTTCTCTCTTAATTTAACTGTCATATCTTTTGTTAAGTTATTTTAAATTGTATCACCTTTCTAAAACTAGAAACTGTTTTGTTACGTAAGTTCAACCATTTTTTAAATATTCCATCATAAAAAAATATTTCTAATCAATAGAATAATCAACTAAAACAAATACTATAGCCACCATCGAAACCGCACAGTAGAGTGGAGATCTAGTAGCTCAGTTGGTTAGCTATCTGAATTTTCACCTTGTTGGTGAGGGTTCGAATACCACATTGTAACCCCCTTCCCCATTTTTCCCTTCTCTTACCCCCTATGTAATAATTTTTTTTAAAAAAAAAAAAATCACGGTAGAGAAACTTTAAAAGACGGCATTACAACCACAATGTAGGCTGACATGATTAGAAGATGCAGCTGGGAGTGAGACTTAAGACAAGAAGACTGCAAGCTACACAAGGTATTGGAAGAAAGGAACAGATGCAGCAAGAGAAGAAGGCAATATATGCTGCAGTGACACAAGAATTCATATGCAGATGGTTTTGCTGTTTTTTGTTCTGCAGTAACTGCTAAGGGATAGAACTGCTACTAGAGTACACATGATCTATTTGTTGGTCTTGCTTAGTAGGTGGTATCAGTACTATGTACTCATTCCTACTGAGGAAGCATTAGTATATAGAAAGTGTGTGACTTTGGTATTATTAGCAGGAAGCAAGATTCAGAAACATGCAGCAGGTTACACTTATGCAATCAGGTTTGCAGAGAATGATATTCATAGTCAAGTGCAAATTTGACTATATATGCAAGCCTGCAGATTCAAAGTAGCAGCTTTTTGGTTTATTCTGATCATCAGGAGCTCAATATCAATTTATTCATTTCTTTTTTCAATTTTTATTCCAATTATTTAATTCTTTAGCTATTTGCTATTTGTAGTATCAAGTTAAGACAAGCAATAAGTCTTAATTTGGTCATTAGTTTAATTTTGCTATTATTATTAGCCTTTTTTGGCTACATTTGTAAGGAATTCTGGATTTCTTTGAGAAAAATATATAAAATCAACCCTAGGTCAAAAGCCTAGTGATTTTTTTTTTTTTTTTTTTTTTTAAAGATAGCATTACCATACCTCCTTTTGCATTAAGTTGTGGAAAGTCCTTTTTTGTAAAAGTTAGCTTTTCCATTTGTTCAGAGGAACAAATATACCTCTCAACTTTGCGATTTAGAGCAGATATATTGATACGCCCAAATTACACCTCTAAATTAGGAGTAAGCGGTCGTTGTCAAATATAGAACCCAACAAGGTTGCAGTCGAATCCCACAGATAATACAGTGAAGAAATAAAATTGTTAAGTGTAACACTTGACTAATAGTCAATATTTCAAGGGATGGGAATGTACAAAGTGTTTGGTTTTCATATTTATCATGATCATTAGTGAGAGAATACTTGGTTTGAATTAACAATTACTAAAGGCACTAAGGTTTTGGTTCTAATGGAAAGTAATGCGCTTGGGTTTTACTTCAACTCATTTCTATGCATAATTGTAGTAGACCAAGGGGCACTTAACTCTTGCCAAATGTTTTCCAACCAAATTAGCAAAATTCATTCTAAGCTTTTCCAAGCCTTAGAATGTTTTATATGGGAACACCCATTTAGTCTCAACTAGCTTTCCTGTTCCTAGCGCAAGCTATTAGATGAGGGTTATGCCTCAAATTGTTGCTATTAACTCTTTTCCTATATTAACTCTTTTCCGAACCTCTACTTTCTTTTCCAAGCAAAGTAATGATAATAAGATACAAGTAATGTTGTACACTATCACAAGACATTGAAGCATGAAAAGTTAATAGAAAACACATTTGGCATATAGATGAAGTGTGAAAATGAAACTCAATCACATAACTAACACATTTAGTCCCATAACCTTAGCTAAATGAGTTAGCTATTCATACCCATTAAATATAAAGTAGTAGCCAAAAGAATATTCATGGAACTTACAATAATGTTAATGGAGAAGATGACAAAAGAAGGAGAATCTTCTTAAAAGCTTCACAATAAATGATATTCCAAAGCTCCACTTTTAGAGCTAAAAGACAATATGAACAGAAAGTTAGGGAATATCCAATGCTTTACACAGCAACCAAGGACTAGTATTTATAGATGGGGACAAAAAGTGGCTTTTAATGCACTTGTGCGGTGCAAGTATGCGACCGCATACTGAGTGTGCGCCCGCATACTCTCTGTTGATCGCCGCACTTTTGCTACCTTCCATGGGATTATGCAAGCGCCAACTAAGTTGGCGAAGTCGCATACTCTTCGCATTCTTGCTCAATTCGCTCCACTCACTGGCTTGTGGAAGGACAAATATGTGACCGCACATCAAGTTTGCGGTCCCGCATATTCGTCGCATATTTGTGAAAATTGTGCTGCTCACTGGTTCTTTTGATGATGAGTATGCGGACGCATGACAGAGTGTGCGTTTCCGCATACTCGTCGCATATCAGCATTTTCTTTCTTTTTCTCATCGTTTTGTCCTTTTTGTGTCCTCGACTCAAAAATCTGAAATCATGAAACAACCTAGTAGAAATACAAACAAACGCTTCAAAAGACTCCCAAAAAGAGATAAGTAGTGGTCATAAAAAGCCGGAAATCCACAACTTATCATATAAACCCATTGAAAAAGTGGTTTATGTATATACCCTTGTCGTTATAAAATAGTGCAAATATACACTTTTAGCTAACGCAATTTTTTAAAAAATCTTTTAGCTTATTTTTTAATTAAAAAAATGTCATGTGGCTTAAAAAAATCTATTCATTATTTTTATGAGTAGACATATTTTTCTAATGCCACATGGCAATTTTTTTTTTGGTGGGTTGGGTCTGGTTCGTTTAAAAAAATATCTCCGTGGCTTTAAAAAAAATAAGTCTACCCATTTGTTTAAACAAACCAAACCCGACCCACCATAAAAAAAAATTATCATGTGGCTTTAGAAAAATGTGTTTACTAAAAAAATGGGTAGACTTTTTTTCTAAAGCCACGTGGTATTTTTTAATTTAAAAAATAAACTAAATGATTTTTAAAAAAATCTGTCACCAAAAAGGGTATATTTGCACCATTTTGTAACGACAAAGATATATTTACACCACTTTTATAACGAGGGATATATCTGCTCTAAATCACAAAGTTAAGGGGTATATTTACACCTTTTCCCTTCCCATTTTAAAAGCACAATCTTATATTACTATGAAGACAATATTGCTAATTATGGAGTACAGAGGAAAAGATTTTGAATCAACAGATCTGTGACAGTATTGTCTACTACTTTTTTTTAGTAAATTTCATTATTTATTCATAATAAAGGAGTAGCATACATGTTGTACATAATGTTAAATGAAAATGTAACAAAAACTTCAGAGAATAATTTTTTAAAAGTTTTATAAAGAATAAAACTAAAATGAGTGCTAACTATAATTAGTTAAAATTACTTAATTAGAAAAATTTACAGCTGCCATGTCATTAAACATGTACCGAAAATTGTAATTCCGGCTAAAATGATCATGAAGGCTAACTAGGCAAAATTGAATGACTTTTGGAAGACAACAAATATTGATACGCTCAAATTACACCTCTAAATTAGGAGTAAGCGGTCGTTGTCAAATATAGAACCCAACAAGGTTGGGGTTGAATCTCACAGAGAATACAATGAAGAAATAAACTTGTTAAGTGTAACGCTTGACTAATAGTCAATATTTCAAGAGACGGGAATGTACAAAGTGTTTGGTTTTAATATTTATCATGATCATTAGCGAGATAATGCTTGGTTTTGAATTAACAATTACTAAAGGCACTAAGGTTGTGGTTCCAATGAAAAGTAATACACTTGGGTTTCACTTCAACTCATTTCTATTCACAAATGTAGTAGACCAAGGGGCACTTAACTCTTGTCAAACGTTTTCCAACCAAATTAGCAAAATTCATTCTAAGCTTTTCCAAGCCTTAGAATGTTTTATATGAGAACACCCGTTTAGTCTCAAATAGCTTTCCTATTCCTAGCGCAAGCTATTAGATGAGGGTTATGCCTCAAATTGTTGCTATTAACTCTTTTCCCAACCTCTACTTTCTTTTCCAAGCAAAGTAATGATAATAAGGCACAAGTAATGTTGTACACCATCACAAGACATTGAAGCATGAAAGTTAATAGAAAACACATTTGGCATATAGATGAAGTGTGAATATGAAACTCAATCACATAACTAACACATTTGATCCCACAACCTTAGCTAAATGAGTTAGCTATTCATACCCATTAAATATAAAGTAGTAGCCAAAAGAATATTCATGGAACTTACAATAATGTTAATGGAGAAGATGACAAAAGATGGAGAATCTTCTTAAAAGCTTCACAATAAATGATATTCCAAAGCCCCACTCTTAGAGCTAAAAGACAATATGAACTGAAAAGTAGGGAATATTCAATGCTTTACACAGCAACCAAGGATTAGTATTTATAGACGGGGGGACAAAAAAGTGAAAAGTGGCTTTTAATGCACTCGTGCGGGGCAAGTATGCGACCGCATACTGAGTGTGCGCCCGCATACTCTCTGTTGATCGCCGCACTTTTGCTGCCTTCCATGGGATTATGCGAACGCCAACTAAGTTGGCGAAGTCGCATACTCTTCGCATTCTTGCTCAATTCGCTCCACTTACTGGCTTGTGGAAGGACGAATATGCGACCGCACATCAAGTTTGCGGTCTCGCATATTCGTCGCATACCAGTGAAAACTGTGCTGCTCACTAGTTCTTCTGATGACGAGTATGCGGACGCATGACAGAGTGTGTGCTCCCGCATACTCGTCGCATATAAGCATTTTTCTTTCTTTTTCTCATTGTTTTGCCCTTTTTGTGTCCTCGACTCAAAAACCTGAAATCATGAAACAACCTAGTAGAAATACAAACAAAAGCTTCAAAAGACTCCCAAAAAGAGATAAGTAGTGGTCATAAAAAGCCGGAAATCCACAACTTATCAAATATGATGACCAATTATCATAGTTGAGTGACCATCCAGGCCACTCGACTTTTGTTTTAGTAGAATGATTTTTTTTTATAAAAAAAAATCTATTAAAAACCATAATTATTGAGTTTTTAATTAAAAAAATCATAACTTTACGTAACAAATTATGAAATTTACCTTGGGAATGAGCTACGGAAGAATAAGCAACTACAGTCAAACCTCCTTATAACAGCATCGTTGGGTCTAAAACTTTTTTGGCTTTTATAGCAAATTGTTGTTATACAACTATAACAATATTGATATTTTAATAATATTTCGCCGTTATTAGCAAAAAAGATGCATAAAATCTAATTTTTCATTTTTAATTTCCAAATCCTAAGCTTAATCACACTTTGTATAACGAAGGAAAATCTTTTAGTGATGGAAATATATATTCATATAATATTCGTTGTCATAAATAGTGTATTAAAATATCAAAATATTTGGTCAAAATCTCTACAATTATTATTGGTAACTAGTATTTATACCAGTGCAATGCGCAAAAAATATTAAAAGAACGCAATTTTGACAAATTGTAATATGGCTTGTGTGAACACCCATTTTAGTTTTAAGTAGCTTTTCTATTTCTAGCTCAAGCTATTAGATGGGGTTCAAAGCCCCAAATACTTGCTATTTAACTCTTTTCTTAACTTCTAATTTCTTTTCCAAGCAAAGTAAAAGTATTTAGGCAAAAATAATGTTGGCCACCATTAAAAGTCGTCTAAGCTCGAAGAGTTAATAGAAAACATCATTAACATACAAATGATGTTTGAATACAAAATCCAATCACATAACTAACAAATTTTGTCCCACAACCTTAACTACTGGGATTAGCTACTCATATTCGTACATGGAAAAATAAAAGTAAGATAAATATTGGTGAAACTTACAAATGGTAATTGAAGATGATGACAAAAAGTGAAATATTCTCCATAAAGTCTTCAACAATCAATACTAAATGCTTCTAATACTAAGAGACAACAAAAATTGAATAGAGAATGTTTTTTTACAAAATCCTAGGAGAGTATTTATAACAACCCAAAAACGTGCACCAGCTTTGGATAAAAATACTCCCGCGTGCATAGCATGCGAGCCGCAGGTGGTGTCGTATGCTCACAGGTTGCACCAAACTTTCGCAGGTTGTGCTAATACCACTGTGTTGATGGCATCATCTGCGGCATCAAATGTGACGCGTAGGTTGAACCTGTGTCTCGCATATGTTGGTTCCAATTTCGCAAAATTTTCAAATGTTTGTCACCTTTTGCGTTTCATCTGCGTTTCGTAGGCATGACCTGAGGTTTGCAGGTCATGCTCTCCTGTATCCTTAGTGTGTTTTGCTCCATTTTGCTCTGTTATGCTCTCTGAACATCCTGTCCTACAAAACAACACAAACATAGGAGAAATAACACAAAAGACACTTAAAGGGTCACAAAAGTCTAAGAAATTAGCATCAAATGTGCCGTAATTTCACGGCACATCACTTTCCTCACATGTCATGAGTTAATTCCCTAGATGGTCACCTAAGTTCAGGTAATTTCCTATTAAAATCACTTTTATTTCATTTAGGACAATAAACTCACTCAACTATTACTATTTTCCTCAAAAAATACCTAAAAACCTCAAAAGTCTCCTTTTTTAGTTGGCATGTTGTGTCACTACACTTCCATCCTTTTTAATAATAAGCATATTTAACTCATCACAACCCATTTAACCAAATTCATATTTTAAAGGGAAAATGACATAAGGTACTTTTATAACGATAGTTTTTCTTATTTACAAACCATAACAGCAAATTCACAAAATATAACAGATTTTCATTTTCGATACTTTTTTTTTTCTTATTATAATTTTTTTTTTTTTTGCTCAAGGTCAAAAAAATTCACTCAAACTTTTGTGTCTGAAATGTTTATATGTAAGCCAAATGTTTAATACAGTTTTCATACACAAATTTTGAGCGAACTTTTTAAGTCTTGAGCGAGATGTACAGATTTCATACACAAAATTTTAAGCGATTTTTTTGAGCCTTAAATATTGTATGAAAGTTGTAAAAATATTGTTGTAGTTGTATTAATTTTCCAAAAACATAGCTTGAACTTTATACATGAAAGATGTGAGTGAAATTTTAAGCCTTGAGCGAGTTATACATATTTCATACCATCCGTTTTCATGCACAATTTTGAGCAAATTTTTAAGCTTTGAACCAGATATACATAGTTGATACATTTTCATACACAAAATTTTGAGCAAGCTTTTTAAGTTTGGAACAAGATATACATATCTCATACATTTTTCATACACCAAATTTGAGCGATTTTTTTTAGCCATGAATGGGAAAAAGATATTTTTTTAACAAAAATTAAAAAATAGTTTTAAAAAAATTAATATTTTTTTAAAAAATGGAGCGAAAATTATATATTTTGTCATAAATATATTGTTATATTTTGTAAACTAAAAAGTTCCACTATATTTTGTAAATACTTTTCTTATTATGTATATATAGGTCAATCGCCCTATTTTATATCCAATCAAATATGACCAAAAAGCATCAAAGAAGTCAACGCTATTTTTTATTAGCCATGTTTTCAAATCTAAGAATTTTGTAGTCTCAATTTAAATATATTATTTTCAATTTAAATTAAAATTCAAATCGTTTAATATTTCTATTCAAATTCAATTTTTTAAAATAGCATAGAATTACACATATAACACAAAGATTACATCCGTATGAGTTTAACTTTAAAAAAAATCTAATTCAACCGTATAAAAAATAAAGTTACTGTAGATTTCTCTGTATTTTGAGTTATTTATCCTTAAATATGTAAAGTGTAAGTTTTGGTATTTCCATTTTCATACTTTCAAGATCTTTTAATTTCTCATAAAAAAGTTATGAATTTTTCATTACGATAATATTTATTTTAAAATAATACATTATTACTCTTACTTTTTATTTTAAATATTATATTAGTAGTCTTATATATTCCAACTTGTCATTTTAATATCTAGAGTACTAAACTGAAGTTCTAAAATAACTCAAATTCAATTTTTTCATATTTTAATTTTAATTTTAAAATTTATCTATAAATTTAACAATTTCATCTTTTAATTCAAATTCATTTAGATTACACGTTAGTTGGTTCTTTTACTCCTTTTTAACCGGATCATATTTGATTGGGTATAAAATATGAATTTGATTAAATGGGTTTGATGAATTAAATATGTCTATTATTAAAAAAGATGGGGCTTTAATAACATGGCATGCCAACTAGGAGAGACAGACGCTTTTGAGGTGTTTAGCTACTTTTTGAGAAAAATAGTGATAGTTGAGTGACTTTATCATCGATTTTTGTAGGAAATTCTCTAAACTTGGGAGTCATCTATGAAATTAACTCCACGAGTCACAAGAAAAGTACTTTTATTACCCTAACGAACTTGTTGGATCATCCAATTATCATGTGCAGGGCTCTTTCTTATTTACTTTTATTCAGGCCATAATTTTGTGAAGAGTTCATTTCAGTTCCACCTCATAACAATAACTTTTTTTATTTATATTTGATGAAAATAGTTAATAGGGAAAGAGAAGGAAAAAAAAAGTTTGGTCGGACTCTACTATTATAATTGCTAGTTTTATTAGATCTCATCTTTTTTTTTCTTTTTTTTTTTAAGCCTATTAGATCTCATCTCACTATAAAGTTGGAGATTTTTCTTTCTTAATCGAACAAAAGAAATTTCAGAGTATCTTTACCGTAAAATTTACACGTGTCTGATTTTCTATCAAATTAATTAATTTATTTTAATAGTTAAAAATTAAAAGAGGAATATATATGATTCAATTATAATTGAGTCAAAAATATTTTCAGAAAAATATATCTCTTGCTCAATTGATTTTATGTAAATAGTAAGTGCGAATAAATTCTTATCCTATTTTTATTTACTCCATAAGTCGTGAGAGGGACACACAAAAATGCTGTTGAGCTCAACACTCATTGGTGATTGGAATTTTGACGTCTTTATTTACCTAATACTAGTATTCAAAAAAGTTTGTTAGAATCTACTACAATTAGGTTAACGTGTTTGGTCTCGACTCAACAATCAATAACACATTAAAATTAGCAGTAATTAGGGAAAAATCATTACATTATACATTTTCTTGTTTTATAACGTTATGGTTGTTTTGTCCTTACCTAGAACTTCCAATTCAAATTATGCAAAATGACACATTAAATTGCTTTAAAATGACTTAAATGTGCCTATGTGATGCCTTAAATTGGTGTAAAATTTCACTACAATTTAACCAAATTGCTTCATAAAGGCAATTTCACAAATTGTTGCATAATTGCAATTAGAAAAAAAATTGGACCAAATATGTCCTTGGTGTATGGATGTAGGTCCAAATATACCCTTATTAGTCTTCTAATTACGCATTGTTAAGTTTTGTGTGAAACAAGGGCATATTTGTCTCAATAAAGTAACGACAAGGGCATAATTGAGCCAAACTATTAATGGAGAACAAATGTTAAAAAATTCACATACTTTAAGAGCATTTTGATCCTTTTCCGAATAATATATAATCATAGGCTTGAGAGACTATTTATGTACAATAGGAAGGAAAAGAATCAGAGATTAAGTTAATGACTATCATAGTTATGTATTAATCAGGATAAGGTTTAGTACATTAGCCTTGTCTAATTAAGCAAATGAACTAATTAAGGCTGTCACATCACTTTTTAGGTGAAAATTTTATGAAATTCAGACAAAGTGATTTTTATGATAATTGGACCAAAGTAAGATGATCTTTCAGTAACGAAGAAAAAAAGAGACTTTTTATATATTATATAATAAACACAAAGCTAAATAACCATCCATGAAATTTACGCTAAAAAAAAATACCGTTGAGCTCATTGGTAATTAATTGGAATATTTTGACATCTTTACCTCCTAGCATTTCAAAAAAGTTTGATAGAATCTACTACAATTAGGTTAACGAGTTTGACTGGCTAAAAACAAGTGGAATCATTTAGTCAATTTGATGTAATAGTTTCTAACATATGCCAGTCAATTTGTAGCCTAGGATTCTGTTTGAAATTAGTTATAAACTAATTTCCTTAACCCGTAGAGTGTTTTTTTAAAAGGCACGGCCACGTGGGCTATTTTTATTAAAATATCCAAAGACAAAACAAAGAAAAACTAAAGAGGTCCCAAAACAGAAAGTGAAGCAAATGAAAAAAAACCCAAATAGGAGACCCTAGTCTCAACACATCGTTCCCAAATTGAGCTCCAAACCGTAGAGTTATATAATTCTAATATCGGTTTTTTAACGTGCTAAAATAATACATTTGTCATTGTAATAAAATGGACTTTATTCAGGCAGAGTCAATTATTCCAGCATACCAGAAAAAAATGTTATACTACATGTTTTTTTGGTTGAAAATATACCTTCTTAATTATTACTCAAATCAAAAGCGAGTCCATCAGAAATAAAAGATGTTGGGACGAGTCCCCATTTCATCGAACCGGACATAAAACAACCACCCTAGCTAAAGAGTGAGCAGTTTGATTCGCTGATTTTCTAACTAGAGAAACATATACCAATTGAAAATCTTTCATTAGTGTCTTACAACCATAAACGAGAGAATCAAAATAGAATTATTTGAAATGTTTCCTTCGATAGCTTGATGAACTAGCTGGTTATTTGTCTCAATCACCACACGACTATTAGCAAAGCCGCTCTTCAACCAGCTGAGAGCTTCCCGAACACCCATAATCTCCGCAACTAACATGCTACATACTTTATTTAAAAACCTTATTTGTCAGCCAATGAAATCTCCTCTAGCAGTGTGTATCAACATTCCCACTCTCCCAGACTATTGTGAATATCAAAACTAGCATCTGTGTCACATTTAATTTTATTCTCATTCGATATTTCCCGTTTAGTTACTTGATTTCGGTGAATGAAAAACCATGTGATGATAACACCTCTGCTATCCGAAATTCTTTATAAAAGTGTTGTGCCTTCAAAGGAATTACATTTGGCGCTTGCCGTTTCTTATTCCAAAATAAGGTGTTTCGTGCATTGCATAATTCACAAATCATAAAAATAACGAGCTAAAATAAATCAATAATAGCCAGCGTCGTAACTTCACGGTAGAGAAACTTCATAAGGCGGCGTTACTATACCTCCTTTTACATTACGTGGAAAGTGAAATTTTCTAAAAGCTGGCTTTCCCATTTTAAAGCAATCTTATACTACTGTACTATAAAGACAATATTGCTAATTATGGAGTACGAAGGAAAAGATTCTGAATCAACAGATCTATGAGTGGTCATTTGGTACGGGACAAAATTATCCAGATATTATAATTCCAAATTTAATGGGATAAGGTGAAATATCTCATCTTTAATTATGAGTTTTATTTTATATTTTATTTGGTAGAAGGTATAAATTTATTCTGGATTATACCTTTTACCAAACATGATACAAAATTAATCTCAAAGTTAGTGCTAGAATATCCACCTTATACCGTGCACCAAATGACCCCTCAATATTATCTACTACTTTTTGAGTAAATTTCATTATTTTCTATTATCTAATAAGAGGAAGTTAGCAGGCAGGTAGTCAATATGCCTGCTTAGGATTTAGAAGTAATTTGATCAATTCAGTTAAGATAAGATAGAAAAATAATATTGCTGAAGCTGCTATACAAATTTAAACTGTGTTTGACTAATTTGCCCATTTGCTTATGTCATCATAGAAGAGACTAAGGGGTCGTTTGGTAGGTAGCCAAAATTATCCCAAAATTATAATCCCGAGACTAATTTATCCCACCTTTTGGGATTATTTTATCCCATCTTCCAGATGGGATAAAATAATCCCAACCTTAGGGGATAAGGGGGGATATCCCACCCTTGGGATTATGTTTCATTTTGTATCGTGTTTGATAGCAGGTATAAATTTATTCCAGGATAAATTTATATCACCTTCCAAACACGGTACAAAAAATTAGTGCTGGGATATCCCAGCCTATACCATGCACCAAACGACCCCTAAAAGCACAGTGCCGTCCGTCGACATGCTAGCTTACTTACACGGGGTCATTTTTTATATTATGTAATTTCAAGGCTTTAAGCCCTCGTTTGGCCATACGAATTATTCACTGTATTCTGAATTTTTTTTCACTTTTTTCCGAAATTAGCGTTTGACCATGAGAATTCCGAATACAATTTAAAGTTATATTCCGGAATACTAAAAACTCAAAAAACTTATTTTTCAAAAAAATTTACTTTTTTCACTTTTTTACAATTACATTTCATCAAAAACTATAATTTTAAAAATTATGGCTAAACATAATTCCGACTACAAAATTTCAAAAAAAGTGATTTTTTTTTGTGATATCTATGGATAAACGGGGCCTAAGAATATTATACCATCTTGCTCCATGGCTGTATTTTTCCACAGCTGGCCAAGAAAATCGCTCCACTTTAGTTAAATTACTACTCTTACTAGCCGAAAAGTTAAAGTATCAGTGGGCCCATTGTTTTCCCATTTCAAACCTACAAACAATAATTTTCTCACAACAACTCTGCATTTGTTACTTTTCCTTACCTTCCGGGTCCCACTAATAGCCATTTCATACACCAGTTTACTACTTCACCTAAAATCAATAGAAGTTCTTGCCATATACTTTATTACTTTTAAGTATTTATTTGAAAAGTAAGAACACAAAACTAACTAAAATCGATATATGTTAATGTGATTTTTATTATTGTTTTTCATTCTACAATAGTATTTCAAAGGAAAAAAAGACTTTTGAAATTTGTGCCATAACAGCTATGTGATTATCAGGCTTTTGAAACTTATAATGTTAAATATGTCATAATATATATTTATAATAATACATTTGTTATCAAGAATAATATTGAAACATAAATGTTGTATCTTGCTTAAGACAATTGCTAATACAATTTGTTGGGCCCGTGCTGTGCTGGTATATGTTATCTATATCTATATATATAAAATAGGAAAGGTGCAATCAACGTGGTTACGCCAAGTGTCAAACTACTAACAAGCCATTTGATAATTTTAAGACAAAGTTAATACAAATTGTAATAACATTTGATTTAAATTAAAATTTGAACTGGAATACAAATTTTTTCGAAAGGTAAAGTCTTTGTCCCGGTTTTGACTTAATATATTAGGATATGAATGGTAGGCCAAAAGATTTAATCTCACTATCAAATTTTAAACTAGCGTGTAAAACTCTTTAAATTTGATATGATTGGAAAACTATCTTATCATCTTAGAGCCTCTCATTTGAATTATCATGTTTAGAAGCTACAGAAAGTAATGAAAGAGAAAATTAACGTACAAATGAAGAACATAAAAGTTATGATAGGAGATGTCCTATTTTCAAATCAATATCTATGGCTCTATTCTATATATATAAAAACGTGGTTAAGCCAAGTGCAAACTAATAACAAGCCACTTAGCAATTTTAAGACAGTTAATTTAGTTGTTAAATTATGTAATAAAATTAAATTTAAATTTAAATTAAGGATAAACATTTTGAATTTGAATTAAAAGATAAACTAGAATCTATATCAATTATAACTGATCATGAAATCTCTTAGGCTTAAATTAATTACTGTCCGTCCTAGCTTCACCAATATTTATCTAATATAATTAATTTTACAAGGTTATTAAGTTAAAATAATATTATTTAATCTATATAGTCACCTAACAAGTTTTAAATATGCACAATTACTTTTAAGAATTTGAAACCGTGTGCTAGTGAATTAAATTGCATATTTCAAGCAAATGAGGAAAAAGAACCAAAAAAAATAAACAAAATAGACTAAACAACTTTTGGCTTCTAAAAGAAGTGATGATTATTTAACGAAAGAAAAATTGAATACTAAAAAGTTAGTTTTAAATATTTCATAGATTTTAAAATTTTCATATGGAATAATAATAATAATAATTATTATTATTATAGTCATTATAATTATAACAATTGTAATAATAATAATAATAATATTGGTGTTTTTAAATTTCAAAGAACATGGAACGTATTAAAACCATTTTTTTCTGCAAAGTAGGGGCTAAGTAAATAGCCAATAGGATAGAAATAAGTACCGTTTTCCTTTTCCTTTAGGAGAAAATATTATAATTAATACTAAATAAAAAAAATAGTAAACAACGTGATATATATTCCTTTAATCCCCATCCAATTTTGAGGACACTTATCTAAATAGCTAGCCTAAATCTTTAATATAGGATAACGATGAATGAGATCTTGGAAGTCTATCTAGATAATTTTCAAATAAGTACACGGTTATCAATTGGTATTGCTTTTTATTTTAAATTCAAATGAAATTTAAGTAGAAACCACTTAACCTCTTATATATACTCTCAAGTAATGCACACATCAAATTAGGATTTTTCTTAAAGTTATTCCTCCTGCCATCATGTCTTCTTTTTCCACAGTTATTTTTTCTCCCTGTCATATTTCATAGTGTAAAAGATGTCATGGCAAAGGATAAAGACATGAATTTTCTGTGAAAGTGGAATGAGAAATTTTGTATAGTTCCAATTTAAATGAATAATTAATTATGACTTTATCATGCGATGTAATATTTTATGCTCTAATTGTGTTATTTTCTCTTCCATTTTGAAAAATAAGATTCACCTTTTTCATAACCAAAACAAGTCATAACCAAAACAAGTACATTTCAACAAAAAAAATTACTATTTGTAAAATTATGGCCTAATGTGCTGTGAAATTACGGGATATTCGATGCTAATTCCTTAAGCTTTTGTGACTTTTCAAGCACTTCTGGTGTTACTTTTCGTGTATTTATGTCGTTTTGTAGGATAAGATGCCCGGAGAGCATAACGGAGCAAAATGAAGCAAAAATAGCTGAAATGCGGCACATGCTAGCAGCACATGCGAGCAACACTTGCTGCAGCATGTGCTGACAGAGATATAAGCAATTGAAGATAGTTGTTGCAGCACCTGCGACACCACATGCGAGTAGCATATTGTGCCTGCGAGCAGCACTTGCTGCAGCATGTGCCGCACCACAGCTACTTGCACAACATGCTATAGTTATGCACAACATGCGACACCAGATGCGAGTAGCATGTTATGCACGCAGGGTATTTTTGTCCACAATTTATTCCCGTTTTGGCAATGCTATAAATAGAACGCTTGGGTTTGTAAAATTCATCTTTGGCATAAAACACAAGTTCTTGGAGGCTAGGGTTTACACCACACTTTGAAGTTGAAGATTTGGTTGAGCACTTTCTTGAACCTTTGCTTCATTTCTTTAATTTCTTGCTTTGTAATGAATATCTAAGTGTGTAGTATTTCATTTCTATACTTGAACCTTGTTTATGGAAGTATACATTGTTAAAGTTTAAATTGAAATTCTTGCTTTGCTTATGTATTGAATGATTTTTATTTTTAATGAAGTGGGTCTTTGTTTCTTTAATTAGTCTCGTTTTGAATGATTCTTAAGGGAGTAGCTAACCCTAAGACTCGCTCATTTACTTTGATTGAGCTCGGAAGAGGAAATCTAGGTTGGGAAAGATTAATTAACAAGAATTTGGGTCATTAAACTCATCTAATAACTTGAGCTCGGAAGAGGATAGTTACTCGAGGTTAAATTGATTGTGCCTAATATCACACTCTAAGGCTTGAAAAAGCTTAGAGTGAAATTCATTGATTTGGTTGGAAGACTTTCAATGAGATTTTAGAAATCATTATCTATTAACATAAACTCGCTCTTAGTTGTAAAATCGTGAAATACGTTGAATCGTTACTTGAGCGTAATTTCCTTTGTATCCAAACTTGTGGCCATTGATCATTTTACCCGCTTTCTAGTTAGTTTTATCTTTGTTAGTTTTTAAATAAAAAATCAAATATTGAAAAGTGTTTGGCTTAGCTTAGTTGGTTCCTTACTTGTTTAAATCGCCTAGTATATTGTTCCCTGTGGGATCGACCCCGACTCATAGTTGGGTAAATTATATTGCGACGACCATGTAGACTTTCTCTTTGAGGATAGGATTTGGACATTATCATGGTCAAACACAACTCCAACTCCAAAATTTCAAAAAAAGTGAAAAAAGTTTTTGATTTCTAGCTATGGCCAAACGCCTACTAAATATGGAGAAATTAATATTGGCAATTAGATGGTTAATTTTTGACACCGCCAATGTTGTTGGTTCAGATTATAGTGAAATAATGATATGATTTCAAAAATTAATAACACAAATTTTGCTTAGACTTGTGAGTTATTTGTGATTACAGATTCTATGATACTAATATATTATATTGCACTCAGTTATGATTAGCAACTGATCTATCATTTGCAATGGCATTAGGACAAACTATCCAAAGAGCTACATCTCAAAGACAAGGTTGGAATGAGTATCCCATGGCCGGCAGACAATGCTCAAAATTCAACATATCGAGCACTTAGTGATTATCAGGTGATTTATATTGATTGAGATCATATTTATTTAATTTTTGGGTCAGTTATACTCTTTAGCTTGCAATTCTTACTGCAAATATGATCATACTAAATGTCATTGCATGAGTGGATATTGTAGCAAGAATTTGCGTTAATTTATTAATTTTTTAATATTGGACTACAAAATTACTTATTTGTAAGTTTTAGTTGATATAAACAGGTAATGAGATAAATCGTACTTATCTTTGCATTTGAAACTTTATTTTTAGAATATTATTGATCTTTTGATTCAATAATTATTTTAACCTATTTTGCAGATCAATATAGAGAATGATGACGAATAAGTTGGTGATCTTCTTGTGCCGATGAACATGAGGGATCGAGTATTAGCTGAATGGTCCAATTCAATTAAAAATATGTTTTTCTATTTATTATTTGACCTTAACAAAATATTACTATATTTTTTGTGTTGCAGCACTAAAAGAATTAGTATAAATTTTCTTACTTCATGATAGGACAGACACATATACACAAGAGAGCGATTAATATAATTGGAACAAACTATAATCTTCATTTGCCTCTTCACACTCCCTTTTCATTTTACACGAATTCGCTGATTCCAAAGAGATAAATTTGCATTTGATTAATCAAAAAGAAAAGAAAACAAAGAAGAATAAGCTGAAAATAGAGGCAGAGCCAGGATTTGAAGCTTGTGGGTTCAGGATTCTAATTCGTTTAAGTTACTAGATTCTAAAGTAACAATTTATACACATTCAATGAATTTTCAAGACAAATACAAGATTTAAATCAAAGTTACTGGATTCGGTCGAAACCCACAAGTTCTGTGCTAGCTCCGCCCCTAACTTAAAGCGTTACCTTACATATATTTTTGTGCACATATAATTTAAATAACCAATATCAGCAAGTTATTGCAATTTCACGTTAAAGTTGTCATAATCAATTAGAGGCAATTTCTGGACGAACACTTTATCATATATCAAATGCAATTGTGATAGAATTTTAATTATTAATTTAAATTTAAGTATAAAATAAGTTTAGTATGAATACAAAATACTCGAACAGTCAATATAGTTTCAATATATTATTAGTTACTCCTTATATAAAATATAGATATCATAGGAGAGTTTGTGAGCCGTGTGATGTTCAATCGCACAAGCAAGGTGGCTAGATCAATGTAAAATAATATGTATCACATTCAAATAAGTTTTTATTTATTTATTCACCCACTTCAAATTTTTCACCTTTAATATAGATATCATAGGAGAGTTTGTGAGCCGTGTGATGTTCAATCGCACAAGCAAGGCGGCTAGATCAATGTACAATAATATGTACCACATTCAGATAAGTTTTTTTTCTTTATCCACCCACTTAAAATTTTTCACCCTCCTATATTGACAGCTCTCTCAATGTAATCTTAATTAAACAAAAGGTAAAACTTTATTTAGAGATCAACTTCGATTCAGTAGGCGTTTGGCCATTGACACCAAATATTTTTCACTTTATTTAGAATTTTTGAAGTTGGAGTTGTGTTTGGTTATATTTTTTGCAAAGAATATTTGGTTATTTGAATGTACTAAAAGTGAAAACAGGGTTTTAGGTGTATTCTAAATTCTAAATACAGCTTCAAACTGTATTTGATATTTTCATAACCACCGCTGATTTTCAAATAAAGTGAAAAAAATTACCTAGAAAAAATAATTCTCATGATCAAACGGGTCCTCAAAGAGATTCATAATAGGAAACTCAATTTATATACTAATTGTTTTCTCGAAAACTCTTATCTTTGAAAAAGGCCTTACTTCTCAAATTTAATTTTCACAAAAATGTAGTAATTAATTAAAATTGAAAAATAAAGGATACATGTCCTGAAAAAGAGATTATGATCTTTGAAAAGTGACTGTGCCTCGAATTGAGCTCTACACATCCAACCAAGTTTATACAGTAAACTTAGTATCATTAACTTCAATAATATTTAGATTAACATGTGTAGTGGTAATTCTTTAGGAAAATAGTAGAACCATGAGCTCGATTCATATTTAAAAGTTTCCCACATTGGATGAGTTATTACTATATGTGGTAGAAGAAGGGTTCTTTTATTTGGCTCTACTCATTACTCTAGAAGCACTGCTCAAAAATAAAGTTTTATTTTTTGTTTGTTTTTATCTTTCTCTCTATAATACTAATTGGATGGCTATTATAAGAGCATGTATGTCTTTCTCCTTATTACAATTTTGTATAAGTTTTTTTCTAAAATTGGTCGTATTTGTTTTGATAAATATGACATGGTTTAATAGAGAAATTAAACGAAGACGAATTGGATGCAATTGAAACCTATATGTTCTTGAATACACACGAGCATTTTTTTATTTTTTTTTATATAATGATGGTATTTTTTGATAGAAGTTATATCTTGCACATATATTTTGGGTGGATTTGCAATCAAATGCAATATGTAATTTTGCTTCCAAATCACATCATTCTATTAAAATTGCCCCAAAAAAAAAATCAATAAAGAAGAAGAAGGATGCCAAATTAGATATATGAAGAATTTACGGTCATTTATTTGGTGAAGTGATACAAAGTAAAATCCGCTACTAATTGATGGTCCAGTGTTTTAAGAGAATAAGTAAAATAGTACTGAAATATTGGAATATCATGCAAATTGGGGGGGGGGGGGGGGGTGTTGTGAGGGCGATTAGATGATGTTATTTATTGAGAAAATGGTAATAATAAAAAAATGACAGAATGAGTTATAGCTCATACTTCACTCAAAATGTTTGCCTTAGTTCTTCTAACAAGTCAAGATTTATTAGTATTGAAAGATAATTATTTTCAATCATATTATGATGGAAAAATTATATTATGAACAAGAGTGTATAACGGAAGACTTAATAAATAGAACCAAAAATAAAAAATTCGGAGATAAATGAATTCAAGTGCCACATTAATAATTGAAAATATACATTAATTTCGCGTGTGGGCAACTCTAAAACATAGCTTTCATAAGTTCTTTTGCTTTCAAAAATAACATTTAGAGTGAGTTACTTAACTATAGTTTTGTCAAATAAACCTTTTCTTTTGTAATGATATGATTTATATGTCATAGATCAATAATTAATCAGGATTGTATGATCAACAAAGTTAATCACAACAAGATTTGGATTTTATTAAATTAATATAATCTAATGTGTTCAAATAAGTAATATTATAATTTAATATTTCAAAAATTTATTTAAATAGGTCAATGTATAGAATAATTTTTTTATTATATCAAATAAATAAGAAAATAATTTTCTATGATTAGTTTCATTTGATACCCAAAACGCATCGCGCGGGTACGAATACTAGTTCATAATAAAGGAGTAGCATATATGTTGTTAAATGAAAATGTAACAAAAACTTCAGATATTAGAATAATTTTTTAAAAATTTATAAAGAATAAAACTAAAAATGAGATAATTAGTTAAAATTAATTAATTGCTTAAATCAAAATAACTTTATGTTTAATATTCGATTTTACGGATAAATTTGATGCATGTAGTTAATAGAGGTAATTTTTCAAAACTGTTTTTGTCATGCTTTATATAAGTAGTATTTTGCCATGACCTTTTCATTTTTGTTCTTCTTTTTTTAAACTGTTTTGAATCACTATTCTTAGCCGGAGTCTATTGAAAATAACCTCTTTGCCTTTCAAAATAGGAGTACGGTATGCATACATCTACACTCCGTAAACTCCACTTTATGAGATTATAATGTGTATGTGTTGTTGTACTAGTAGCAGTAGTTATCAGGTGCCTAATCTAACCTGGGAGATGAGTAGAGAAATAAGTGCAGTGGGTTAGCAATTAGTGACGTCGTTAAATACCTCGAGAAATGTGACCGTTAGTCGGAGGTGGTAATTATTTTCAAAATCCAGCGGCGCGTACTTATCACCTTCCGCTCTCTTCCCCCTACCGTTATTACACTTGCACTCTTCTTTCCTCTGCTCAATATTTTTGTCCTTTTCACTTTTCTCTCTCTCTCTTTCTTTTATTCTTTTCATACATATGTCCATCGCTTCCTAAATCTAAAACCCCACTTCCTCAAATCTACTTTTCACACTTGTTTCATTCTTCTACATGTAAAAAAACCCACTTTCATTTCAAGAACCTAGAAATGGGTTGTGCTCAATCGAGAATAGATAATGAGGAGTCAGTTGCAAGATGCAAAGAACGTAGAAACCTGATGAAAGAAGCTGTAAACTACCGCAACTTCTTTGCAGCAGCACATTCAGCTTATTCCATAGCTTTAAAGAACACTGGTGCTGCTTTAAGTGATTATGCTCAAGGTGAAACCCCACCCGAACCACCACCACCAGCAGCAGCTGTCACTGAACCACCGCCCCCACCACCCCCACACCCCACTATGGAAGCTAGCCCCCTCCCACCACCTCCACCACCCCCACCACCCCCACCTACCTTCTCACCTATTACCCCACTTCAACGCTCTTTCACCATGCCTGAGTTGTCGAAACCCTTAGGTGGGAGAAAAATGAAAGGCATTGCTATTGATGAGAATGATGAAGAAATCGAGGAGGAAGAAATTGAGAGTAGTTTGGATGTACGGAGAGAAAGTGAGCGAAATGTTGGTGGTGGAGCCCACCAGGAGGAGCTAACCCCACCACCCGCGCCACCCCCACCAGGGGAGGCGTGGGATTATTTCTTTAATGCTAATATTCCAGGACATTCGTTAGACGAAGTCGAGGAAGAGGAAGAGGAGGAGGAGGAGGAGGAGGAGATGATGAATGAGGAGAATATGGAAATTCAGAACAAAAGATTCGATAATGTAGGTAGAAATAATGATTATGGAGATAGCGATCAATTCAAGACGCCAGAGAAGAAGAAGAAGGGGATAGTGGAGAGTAGTGAGGTTGATGAAGAGACCACTCCGATGACGGCTGAAGGAGAGATTGTATTTAAGCATTCAAATACTGCGCCACCCGAGATGAGAGGAGGAGGAGTAGTGGGAGGTGGTGGGAATGTTGGGTATGGTAATAATGCTGATTTCTTTAAAGTTTTAGGTGAGATTGATGATCATTTCCTTAAAGCTTCTGAGAATGCACAAGAGGTTTCGAAGATGCTCGAGGCTACTCGATTGCATTACCACTCGAACTTTGCTGATAATCGAGGTAATTTGATGTTTAACCATGCTTTAAGATGATATAGAATGGATAGATACCCTTATTCTTTTATCTTTCAGATGTTAACTGCTAAAGCTTAAACCTTTTACCGCTGCATTTAAATTCTAACAAAGTCCTTTTTTTGCTACTTAGATAGAAAATGGGGAATATTCTAGCAAAGTTTAAACCTTTTAGCACTGCAAAGGTTTTCTTTGATTCTAGCAAAGTCCTGTTTTTTGCTACTCAGAGAGAAAACGGGGAATATTCTACCCAAGTTTAAACCTTTTAGCACTGCAAAGGTTTTCTTTCAATTCTGCAAAGTCCTGTTTCGGTACAAGGAATTAAGCTTTTCCAATCATTTGTTTGACTAACTTGTTTTTTCACGATGGATCTACGTGTATTATGGGAAACAACAAGGAGCCTGTTTGCATACAGATAATTTATATGATCACAAAACTGAAGCAACAATGTTGTTTGGTCTTCTTGGATGTTAATAGTGAATAGTCCTTTTTTCGTAGGACATATTGACCACGCAGCTAGGGTGATGCGCGTCATTACATGGAACAAATCATTTAAGGGTGTATCCAATGGTGATGGCAGGAAGGATGAGTATGACATCGATGAATATGAAACACATGCCACTGTTTTGGACAAATTGCTGGCGTGGGAGAAGAAACTTTATGATGAAATGAAGGTGTTTACTGCTTCTTGTCCCTTTAATTTCTCTTGGCTAAGATCTTGGATTTTTTGTTTGATTTATGATTCATGTCTGAGATACGGGATACAGGAAGCATGGTCACCAGATCTTTCTTTGCGTATCAGGTCCTACTGCGAAACTTGGAGAATAACCCTATTATCTCCCCCACCAATTTTTTTGGGTAGTTTCAGACATCAACACACCAACGCGTGTCAACATTGACATGCATTTCCATTAAGGGGACTTCTTAATAGAAATTGAAAGAGAACTAATAGGGAGTATGTAGCAAATGAAATATGTGAACAAGATCTTGCTCGGAATGTATCTGGTAGAAAACTCAACCCTGCTATCTCCAAAGATGCTGGAATATCCATGCAGTTTCATACGTTAATCATTTGTACGCTGCCCCCAAATTTTCCGAATCTTAGTTTGTCTAAATATTTGAGTCGAACCCCATTATCCTTGTGTCATTGTCCAAGCTGCTGTGGATATGGCTGGTTGCAGATTGTGTGCCCCCTACCCCATTCTATCTTATCCTTTCCTTTTATGTTGAAGTTTCTATATGGCTTTCTGGTGGCTGTCAGCCTTGTTGTTGACCTTTCATTATGTGGCAGTATTTTTTCTATTGTCCTATAAGCTGGTTTACGAAAATGTTAATTTGTTGATTTCAATAGGCTGGTGAGCTTATAAAACATGAGTATCAGAGGAAAGTTGCCTTACTAAACAAGATGAAGAAACGGAATGCAACCTTGGAATCACTGGAGAAGACAAAGGCTGCTGTTAGCCATTTGCATACGCGATATATAGTTGACATGCAGTCATTGGATTCAACAGTTAGCGAAGTAAATGACATTCGTGACAAGCAGCTGTACCCCAAGCTGGCTGCTCTTGTTCAAGGGTAAGTTCTCATGTTCCTAACTGTTCCCTTGATGAAGACTACATTTATTAATACATGTGGTCCTAGTGACCATCCTTTCTGGTCGACTAGGGACATTCTTATCTGTAATCTTGCAACTACTATCACATCTCTTTTGGGGAGCTTCTTAGAGGTGCAAAACATCTAATTTAGAATTGTCTTGTAAGTAAAACTCCTGATCACCAGCCGTTTGAAAAGCTCTCTTTTAAGTGAAACCTTAGACTTGAGTCATGATTTAAAAATGCTAGCTTTTCCTACATTTAGATGATCTTCATCCTATTATATAACAACATTGGTTAATAGTCCTGATATTATTAAGCAGCAGTTTGCTCTGTATCTTCCTCAGAGAAACCATGGTCTTACAAAGTACAAACTAGACTCCTATGACAAAATTCATACGACTAGATGTTATGCAACAACAACAACTACTATGCCTTAATCACAAACTGGTTAAGCACTCAAAGTGAAATTTACAAGATTATCTTTTTGAAGATCTATATGAATCCTCACTGTAGAATTGCTCTATCTGGTCCTGTCTAGATACTATGCAAGTGGTTTTAAAATCAATGAGTTGTATATTATGAGAACTTGACCCATCAAAATTTGACTAAACATTTGTCAGACGCTCCTCAAGAATTTCTGGCTTTAAATTGGCATCTGTGTTACCAGAACACCTCATACTAGTTTCTCCTGCCTGACCTTTTGATCCTGAAAAAGGAGCAATTTAATGAAGGAGTGAAGGACACGTGGACTTTTATACATATAAGAAAGAGAAAAGGTAGACGAGCCCTATAATAAAATGATGCTTCTGATGTGATTTTAAGCTCCTTGATTTCTCTCCAAGATAGAAATTTTCAACAGTGACAAACATAATTTCCTTTTTATTAGAAGCAATGCAGACAGATTGATTCCCAGTTTTGTTGCTCATCAGGCGTAGCTTTTGTCTTAATTGTCCAGTGTGCTTTTGAGATTTGGGTGCACGTCTTTTTCTTAAATTGCAATGGCTTAATAGTAACTTCTCTTTGTTCGGTTAACACCGTTTGGATGTGGCTTATGGAGGAGTATTATGAAGGGGTGGGAAGACATTTGTAGACACATTTCTTTCAAAGTTGGAGATGGTAGTAGAGTTAGTTTTTGGACACACAAGTGGTGTGGGGAGAATGAGTTGAGGGTAGTTTTCCCTAACTTATATAGAGTGTCCTGTCAAAGAGAGATGACAGTCCAACAAATTGTGAGGCCTCACGAGGGGGAAGTTCATTGGGATCTGAGGTTCAGGAGGAATTTTCAGGACTGGGAATTGGAAGAATTTAGAGTTTGGTTGAGTTACTGTAGGGACAAAATATTCTTACTGATAGATCGGATATTTGGAGATGGCGAGAGAGTGGAGTTGGCTTATTCACTGTTAAATCGTTTTATGAAAGGTTATTAAGGAGAGATGAATGTATTTTCCCTCATCGTGCTATTTTGGGTTCCCAGGGTTCTGAGGAAGGTGTGTTTCTTTGCGTGGTTGGCAGCAAGGGATGTGATATTGACAGCAGAAAACCTGAGAAAGAAGAAGATCAACCATGTAAGTTGGTGTTTCATGTGCAAGAGTACGGGTGAAGATGTGGATCATCTCTTGTTGCATTGTCAAGTGGCTAACCGACGGTGGAGGGTGGTTCTTGATTGGTTTGGGTTGCGATGGGTGATGCCGAGAACGGTGAAGGAGGCATTGTATAGTTGGGGTTACAGAAAGGGGAAGAGGAGTCCTAGGGCTTCGAAGGTTGCCCCTCTAGCACTGATGTGGGTTATTTGGAAAGAGAATAGGAGAGCGTTCGAAGGGGTGGAACTAGATATTGTAAAGTTGCAAAATAGTTTCTTGTTTCTAGTTTGCTTTTGGTGTTCCCATCAGACCCCTGTTTGTATAGAAAATTGGGTCTCCTTTTTTGAGAATCATGTTTTGATGTAGGTTCTCTCTTTTGGTATATGGCTTGTATACGGGGTCTTTTCCCCCAACTGTTAATCAAATTATTACCTTATAAAAAAAAGACAGTATTTATCAACTATTATAATGCTTAAGCTGATCCAACATACTAAACGACTTAGTGGGAATAAACTAGTTCAATTTTCCCCCTTAAACCACATCTAGTTAGTTACTGGTGTAGTTGAGCCCCCAACTACCCCCTACACCCCAAAAAAGAGAGGCCAAGTCATTGAACTGTGGGTCCAATCTCTTCCCCATTCTTCATATTTTTGGTCCACATCAATGGTCTCACCTTGATGCTTCTCTCCTCCTCTCCTGCTTGTTTGACTGTATAGTAACATTAAAATGAGAGTTAAAATGTGCACCTTCTAATATCAATCCAATAATGGTGGCAGAGGTGGATCCATGATTTGAGGTGTATTGGTTCCTACAATAATCTCAAATTAATCAATAATGATAACCGGGTTCACAATCAAATTTTTTGATGGAATTTTTAGTACATAGATATGGTATGAGCAAAAGATACTGGGTTCCGGGAACCCGTACCTAAAGCTTTGGATCCGCCCTGAATGGCGGGGGTGGGCTCGTAGGGCTTTGGCTAGTGGTAAGAGCACATTCCGTGATGTGTGGATTAGGCGCATGCCACGGATTAGAAGCCTGCTGCAGTCACTAGCCTGTAATGTAAGTGGAGAAGGGTAAAGGGGCGGGTCCATCACTACAACAATAACAAAATATAAACCGAGGGCGGTTTAGTCCCAAACAAGCTGAGGTGAGCTAGCTATATGAGTTCTCACTAACCATGTTACTCCATATAAACCGATCTCGGGCCAATATTAAACAAAATAAAAATAGTAGCACCTAAGGGTGTGACCTAGTGGTCAATGCAGTGGGTAGAGAACTATGAGGTCTCAGGTATCCGGCCGACGCAAAAGCACTAGGTCCCATCTGGCACAGTATTGTTGGATAGAGTTACCAGGTACCTGTCCAAGGAACCAAGGTCTTTCTCGAGTGGGCCACAAGTGGAGGTGTAATTGACTTTGGATCTTATGGAGTACGAACTTATTCAGGCACTGTAAAATATAAACACAAATAAGTTAGAAGTAATCTTGAAGTGTCTTGCCACAAGCAATAAGTTGTATGATATCTATCCGGTCCTGTTTTACACCCCAAACACCTGAAAATCTCTTCTTTTCTGCTGTTCTGATTGGTCCACCAATTCATTTATGGATCTCAGGAAGTTCATGGTCGAGGAACAACAGTTAAATTTGTGCATTACTCTAGAACCAGTATTAGTATACGAGAGTCCTTGACCTGCCTCATGTTAGTAATATTGGTTCATTTGGTTTGCTTTGTGCATAATTCTCCCCTAGCGTTCAGCTTAGTAAATAAGGTTCTTATTAAAGCTTATGATTTTTTTCCCCTTCTTTTTAGCTTAAAACCTGTGTAAATGCATAGCTATGGATATTTTAAGTTTGGCAAACAAGTAGCATAAGTTTAGTTATATTACTTTTTGATATTTTAGTTGGAGGTCTTCTCCCTTTATCCTCAATGATGAGTAATTTGCATTAGCATACATATCCTTTCTAGAAACAGATGGATTTCCTATTATCTGTACGTTCCAAGATTTTTAGTTCAAAATTTGGCTGGAAATGGAAGTTTCTTCTTGCAAGCATTCTTATATTGCCTCAACTCTGTGAGTATATATTCTGTTAATTCTTAAATTGTTACATCCCCTACAAAGTCCAGTCCTAATTATGAGTACAAGTGCTCTTTAGATATTCCCTTTACCTTCCATTAATATTAGCTTTTGCTTCTGCCAATGCAGGATGGTTAGCATGTGGGAATTCATGTTTAGTCATCACAAGAACCAGCTGCAGTTGGCTACTGATCTCAAAGCCATCGAGATCTCCGGATTCCCCTTAGAAACAAGCAAACACCATCATGAACGTACAATCCAGCTCGGTAATATTATCAAGCATTGGCATGATCATTTTGACAATCTAGTGAAAAATCAAAAACTGTACATCCAAACACTCCACGGCTGGTTGAAGCTAAATCTCATACCCATTGAAAGCACCCTAAAAGAAAAAATCTCGTCGCCTCCTCGAGCACAGAGTCCCCCAATTCAAGCCCTTCTCCACTCTTGGCAGGAGCTTCTCGAGAAGCTGCCTGATGAGGTCGCCAAAAGTGCCATTGCTTCCTTTGAAGCTGTGATAAGGACCATCATTATTCATCAAGAGGAAGAGATGAAGCTGAAAGAGAAGTGCGAGGAAACTAGAAAAGAGTACATACGCAAAAGGCAAGCATTTGAAGATTGGTACCAAAAGTATATGAATCGTAGAACTCCACCCGATTTGACAGATCCTGATAGAGCGACAGAGTCCAACACTAAAGATCCTGTTACGGAAAAGCAGTTTTTTGTGGAAACATTGAAGAAGAGGTTGGATGAGGAGACAGAAGCTCACCAAAAGCATTGCATTCAAGTTAGGGAGAAGTCATTAGGGAGTCTCAAGATCCGGTTGCCTGAGTTATTCCGAGTCATGTCGGAGTATTCTTATTCATGTCTAGAGGCTTATGGTCGATTAAGAATGATCTTACAGTCACAGCACTCAAACGGGAGCTCGTAAGGGTTTTAGCCTCTCTCTCTCTTTTCGCCCCTACTGATGTGTTGTTGTGATCTTTTGTAGTAAAATGTAAGATAAGCATGGATAATGTCTTCTCTGTATTGCAGATGTTCTGCCATATTTGTATGAAAAGTGGCCTCTTCATTTATTTATCCACTTCATGAACAGCAGAAAGTATTCGATGGCACTGTTGTTCCTTGGAGTCTCATCACATGGTACAGTCCCATTTGACCACTTGCAATCCTTTTTTGTAAAAAAGGACAGCTCAGTGCACTAAACTCTGTGGGCCCCAAAAAGGGTTGGACCACAAGGGTCTATTGTACGCAGCCTTATCCTGCATTTCAGCAAGAAGTTGTTTTCACGGCTCGAACCCGTGACCTGCATGATAATTTGAAACGCGTAATCATTTGCATTAAGTTATATACATACCATCAGGTCACCTTCACCTTTGGAATATGATTCTAAATTAGTATATCCTTGCAAACTATGCTCGTGCGATGCACGAGGCCCAATATGATTAATTTGGTTACTCAATTTAGTTAGTCTTTATATGTAAAGGATACCACGATTCTCTTAAGTGAGTTCTCTATATTTTTTTTCTTTTCGTCTTATTTTTCCCTTTAATTTCTTAATTGTTAAAATTTATCTTATTTTGGTTATGTCCACCTCTTTTTATATTTAGTAAGTTGACAATTCAAATATCTTACATGTCAAGTTTATAATCACAAGATTCAGAGGATATTTTATTATATTATACAGATTTTTAATTTAGGACCACAAGATAGTCTATCTTTATTTTTTAAATTTCGTGTCTAATCAAACGTAGACACTTAAATTGAGACAGAGGGAGTATATGCCAAATGAAGGAAATGAAATTACAATTGAGACATTGCGGACATGTGAAAACTTAAAAGTAAATACACAAGAGGTAGTATTAATGTTAAACTTCTAAAATGTACACATGTTAGTCCTGACTTAGAGTACAATTTCAGTTGCTTTTTATACAACTTATTGTTGCTGTGTTCGTCCACTTGGGCGTTTGTTGTTAAAAAAGAAAAAATGTCTTATTTTGGTTATGTCCATCTCTTTTATATTTAGTAAGTTGACAATTCAAATATCTTACATGTCAAATTTATAATCAGAAAATTCAAAGAATATTTTATTATATTATAGACACTTTTAATTTAGAACCACAAGATTTGAAAGTCTATCTTTATTTCTTAAACTCCATGTCTAGTCAAACATAGACACTTAAATTGAGATAGAGGGAGTACATGCCAAATGAAGGAAATGAAAGGATAATTAAGACACTGCAGACTTGTGGGGACTTAAAAAGTAAACACACAAGAGGTAGAATTAATGTTCAACTTCTGAAATGTACACATGTTAGTCCCTGCTTAGAGTACAATTTCAGTTGCTTTTTGTACAACTTATTGTTGTTGTGTTCGTCCACCTTGGATGTTTATATATAAGAAGAAGAAAAATAGACATATATATAGAATAGAAAAATAGACATATATATAGAATAGAAAAATAGACATATATTTTTAGTAATGTGGCCAAGTAATATGAGACGAAGGGAGTACTTCATTTTTATTAATTCTTAAAGAATGTGAAAAGTCGAGTATGATAATGTTTATGGGACGAAGAGAGTACTTCATTTATTAATTCTTAAAGAACGTGAAAAGTCAAGTAATGTGGCCAAGAAGTATGGGACGGAGGGAGTACTTCATTTATTAATTCTTAAATAACGTGAAAAGTTAAAAGTGAAAAAGTAAAAGTGCACGGAGGAAATAAATATGTGTTGAATAATTAAAATTGAAGTGCATACATGTATACATGAGAAGAAAATAAATATTCAACAAGAACGTGAAAAGTTAACAAGTAAAAGTGCACGGAGGAAATAAATATGTGTCGGAGAATTAAAATTGAAGTGCACACGTGTATACATAAGAAGAGAATAAATATTCAGTACTATGCCATAAATCCATATGGGATTTATTAATTCTTAAAGAACGTGAAAAGTCAAAAATGAACAAGTAAAAGTGCACGGAGGAAATGAATGTGTAGGAAAATTAAAATTGAACTGCATATGTCTATACATGAGAAGAGAATAAATATTTAGCAAGAACGTAAAAAGTCAAAAGTGAACAAGTAAAAGTGCACGAAAGAAATAAATGTGTCGGAGAATTAAAATTGAAGTGCATACGTTTATACATGAGAAGGTAATATTACATTATAATTTTTTATATTAACA
This sequence comes from Lycium barbarum, assembly GCF_019175385.1. Taxonomy (NCBI): domain Eukaryota; kingdom Viridiplantae; phylum Streptophyta; class Magnoliopsida; order Solanales; family Solanaceae; genus Lycium; species Lycium barbarum. The sequence continues at coordinate 27,394,649 of NC_083340.1, forward strand.
ATTATAGACAAAAAGAATTGTTACAAAGAAATCAAAATCAGAAAGATATATGTTATATCATAAGTCACCAAATTTTAATTCCGAAATGAAAATATAAAGTAATACATTTTATAAATGTAAAGAAACAATAATCAGAGAATCCAAAGGAGAGTAAATGCCCACGTGGGATAAAAAATAGTTGGATAAAGTCTACAAATTATATAGCTTATGGTACAAGCATTCATTGCGTGTACAATTTGTAAAGCTTCTGGTACAAGTTGGAGCAGCTGTGGTCGTCTATCTTTCATGCTTATATATAATACTAGATGGCTTATGCCCGTGCTGCGCACGGGCCTAACACTTCGTATTATAGTGTATCTATATATATGTAGTTGTGTTTAGATAGTGATAATATATATATATATATATATATATATTTTTATGTTCAAAATACGATTAATATAACATTGTAGTTTGTACTCCGTATCTAAAACATTATTTTATTCGTGTTTGCTAGAAAAATTTATTAATACTTTTTAAAACAGAAGGCTTGTTTAAAAGAAAACTATTTTCCTCTGTTTGAGATAAAATAATAGCAATATTTAAGCATCAGTTGATACTTTCAATTTTAATTCGATTAATTTAAAAGTGTAAAATACTTATTATTTTTTATCAAATTTTGATTTGGATAATTCTAATTCAAATTATTAAATTAATTTTACATGTTTGAAACGAAACAAAGTAGAAATTAACTTTCTATTTAAACGAAGAAATGCTATTTTTTAATTTTTGGTAAATATTCTCGGTTTAACCCATTTTACTTGTCATGTTGTCTTTTGCATGGTTTTTTAAGGAAACGTGAATTAGAATTATAATTTGACTAATTTACCTTATTCATTATTTGATCTCCATTTGATATTAATCTCTTTTCACATTTATTAGAGTAAGGAAAAAATAAAAAAGTAATTAAATTCTATCTTATTTTAATATATAAGTATTTTAAGTATGTTGTTGTACAATCATTTCATTTGCTCCCACTAATGGGTTGATACGCATGTGGCAATGAGTCCATCATTATTGATTTAATTGTTTGATTTTCTAAGCACTTTTTTTTTTTTAACATTGTTTGTTTTTTTAATATGGGATTCATTTTTTTTTTATTAATATTGCTTGATTTTGTTAATATGGGGTTCACTTTTTTTTCCCGTGAGTTTGGATGTGATAGGTTCCACTTTTTTTTTTTTTTAAATACTGGTTGGTGTTTAATATGGGGCCATGAAGAACTTCTATTTTTTAATTTTTAGTAAATATTTTTTGTTTAACTCATTTTACTTGTCATGTTATTTTTTTACATGATCTTTTAAGGAAACGTCAATTAGAATTAGAATTTCACTAATTTAGCTTATTAATTATTTGATCTCCATTTAATATTATTTTTTATTTTATGACATTAATCTCTTTTCACATTTATTAGAGAAAGGAAAAAATGAAAAAGTATTTAAATTCTATCTTATTTTAATATATAAGTATTTTAAGTATGTTGCTGTATAATAATTTCATTTGCTGCTACTAATGGGTTGATACGCATGTGGTAATGAGTCCATCATTATTGATTTAATTGTTTGATTTTCTAAGCATTTATTTTTTAAAATTGTTTGTTTTATTAATATGGGATTCACTTTTTTTTTTTTTTTTAATATTGCTTGATTCTGTTAATATGGCGTCCACTTTTTTTTTCCGTGAGTTTGGATGTGGTGGGTCCCACCTTTTTTTAAATACTGGTTGGTGTTTAATATGGGGCCCACAATTTTTTTTTAACATTGTTTGTTTTTTTAATATGAGATTCATTTTTTTTTAATATTGCTTGATTTTGTTAATATGGGGTTCACTTTTTTTTTCCCTTGAGTTTGGATGTGGTGGGTTCCACTTTTTTTTTAATACTGGTTGGTGTTTAATATGGGGCCCACAATTTCTTTTTTAATATTAGTTGTTGTTTAATATATATGAGGCCCACAATTTTTTTTGTCTGATTCTGTTAATATGGGGTTCACTTTTATTCCCGTGAGTTTGGATGTGGTGGATTTCACTTTTTTTTTTTTTTTTTTTTAATACTGGTTGGTGTTTAATATGGGACCACAATTTTTTTTTTTAACATTATTTATTTTTTTAATATGAGATTCACTTTTTTTTTTAATATTGCTTGATTTTATTAATATGGGGTCCACTTTTTTCCCGTGTGTTTGGATGTGGTGCGTTCCACTTTTTTTTTTTTTAATACTGGTTGGTGTTTAATATGGGGCCCACAATTTAAAAAAAAAAATATTAGTTGTTGTTTAATATATATGGGGTCCACAATTTTATTTTTTACAATTTTGTTTTTGGATGTGGTGAGTTCCACCTTTTTTTTTTTTTTTTTTTTTTTAAATACTGATTGGTGTTTAATATGGGCCCACAATTGTTTTTTAACATTGTTTGTTTTTTTAATATGGGATTCACTTTTTTTTAATATTGATTGATTTTGTTAATATGGGGTCCACTTTTTTTTCCCGTGAGTTTGGATGTGATGGGTTCCACTTTTTTTTTTTAATACTGGTTGGTGTTTAATATGGGGCCCATAATTTTTTTTAAATATCAGTTATTGTTTAATATATATGTGGTCCACAATTTGTTTTATGGGCCTGTTTAATATGGGGCCCAAAAGTTTTTTTTAACATTATTTATTTTTTTAATATGAGATTCATTTTTTTTTTAATATTGCTTGATTTTGTTAATATGGGCCCACAATTTTTTTTTAAAATATTAGTTCTTTAATATATATGGGGCCCAACAAGTTGAATTGGAGTGTAGATTTGATGTGCTCAATAATTCTTCTCCAATGCATAATAGGATAACAGCTTCAAGGAAAGCCAGAGTAATCCAGTTAGGAATCTCCAAATCTGCAAAGATAAAAGATACAATTCAACCTCGATGAACATGACTTGCCTTACGTGATGGAATTGTGGTTAAAAACCTCTTGGAATAGGCCATTTGAATAATAGTTTTTGTTAATTGGATTTTGGCGCCTGTTAGCAAATGCATTTGTAGATGGATAGAACTGCGTAAAATGATAATTTTGACTTGCTACTGAGCAGATATCTGGGCCAGTGCTTTGAATGGATGAAGGGTCTAAGGGGCATTGCTGGGCTGGCTTATGGGCAAAGAGAATGTGCCAAACTGGTGCTTGTAGTAGAAGGTTCTAAAAATAGGGGTTAATTCTTATGGTTCTTCCTGGCTTCGAAGCTCTGAAAGCCAAAGTATTTGCCATAGGTAATTTTACGGACACAAAGATTAGCAGAATCTATTGCTTAATTTTAGTTGTTGTATTTCTATAATAGGACATTTTGAAAAAGATCTAAATAATTTTTTTTCCAATTCAACGTCTAAAAGCAAGCTGAAACTTTAGAACTTTATTTAGAATAATAGAGGCAATAACAATACAACAATACAAACGTATTTTGTCACACACTGAAACATAAATGTAACAAGATACATCATAGAAAGAAGATTCATGTGTAAATACCAAACAAGAATATTCATGTGAATTATTTGGAAGAGACATTACTACTTCATGCACACTTTTTCCAGAAAGGCGTTGCATCTTCAAACTAATCTCGAACAATGTAACATACGACATGGACCAGATTTTGTGCACGTCATCTACCCGTGCAGTCAAGCGTAGTAAAAGTTGTCCCGCACTCTTAAAATGGCTCAAAGCTGTTTCTCTTGTGTCATCTCTCCATTCCTCTGCTATATAACAACAGAAAAAACAAGGATGACATGATTTAAATCAAACATGTACAGCCAAAAAGTCTTCAGAATCTTTGCAGTAGTTCATTTAGTACATTCCTTCTCTTTAATAATGCATATTAGAAGATTCTTTTATGAACAACTACAAGAGTCTTTTTTTACCACTAACGGCCAGTGTATATGCATTGGTTGCAGGACTTTGGCATACACACAAATCAGGAGCCTCAATATTGAGTGTTTTAGCCATCTCAACCATCAGAGAGCTGAAAAATGCTAAATCAGTTAGATGAGAGAAAATTCGTCACCCCTTTTAATGTATCTAGGTAGCAAGTCCATGTACATTAGTCAATGCAAATGCGAGCTCAAAGTGAACTCAGAGCAGTTAAGAGCATGAATTATAAAAGGAAATCCCGTTGTAGATATGTCAAGAAGAATAGAATGTTCTTCCTTCCAAATATATCTCTTAAGTTATATCCCATCCACATTGATGTCTTCAAAAACTGAGACACATTTAAAAGGAAGAGCATTTTATTTTTTATGGACATACTCTGTGCAGAATCTGAGAAGCTATCCACGCTAATGTAATAGAACTATCAAAAGCTTTTTAACATAATCAATTACAGGCATATGACCAACTAAAAAGAATAGGAAAGAGTAGTCTACTCGATAGACATAACTTACCATGTCAAGAAGTATGTAAAGGGCTGGAGGCACAAGTTATTTAAAGGGTAATTAACCAACATGGTGCCTAGAATATCTGTCAGCAGTTTTATAAATTCCTATCTCATTGGACCATATCCTGAAATTTCCACAGAAGACAAAGCCATCGCTTACCAAAAAATGATGCAACGTTAAGGAGAGCTAAAAATGTCACGTTCAGTGTTTAAAAAATTAGGAAGTTGGTGGAATCATCATTTTGGGCAAATGTGAAAAATTTATCATTTCTACAAGTCTCTAAACATTCAAGATAAAGCGTATCTAAGCATTTCATGAAAACTCTCTATCACTAACACTTTACAAAAAGGTAATATCTAGAGTACTCAAAGCATAATCTAACTCAAAGTACCAACCTGATTAGACCACTTGAGAAGGTTATTTGCAAGGTCATTTGCTATATAAACTGTAGTCTTCAATCAGAAGTTTCATCAGGCATCGAAGAATCCTGGTCCCTGAACAAAAAAGAATGAAATGTCACAAACAGCTTCTTGAAGTAAGGCTTTCTAACACGCATATAAAGTTCTTCATATGAATCTCAAAATATAAGTTTATATCTTTCCACAATGTCCTGAGATGTAAGACAAATTATGGTTGTTTAACATAGAAAAAAGATCTTGAAGTACTCCATAGCCCTCGAAGAACACTCTTTAAATAGCATAGTAAGAAAATCACATAATTGCATTTGCTTGCTCAAACAGAATGCACAACCACTTGTCTATTCACAGCATTAGTGTATCCAGATCAAGTCTTTGCAATATTTCATTTTAAAAAAGATTAAATCACCGACGAAATATTAAAATAAAAATAAAAGAAACAAAAAGATAAGAAGCCACAAAGCAGCAGGGCTCATTTGCTTGAGTCACAGTTACCGGAGCATACAAATTTCCATCTTAAGTCCGATACAATCCCCGAACCCTGTTTTGAGATAACCCACTATAATTCCAACATAACTTGCTTACAAAGATCTACAGTTACCATAATGATTCCCACCATAAATTGCTAAAATAAAATATATGAACAATTATAAAGCAAGGAAAAAAACTGAATTTAAGAAAAGAACTACCTCTTTTACCATTGGAATTTGACAGTTTGGTTGCTTTTTATCCTTAGAAAGATCCTAATACACCAGAGAAAAGCCATGAAATTGCTGGTCTAGTGGTTTTTTGACGCCCACTGTCAGCAAATGAGTTTATGGCGAACATAGATCATACCCTGCGAGGGAGAGGACTGATAGGGAATGCTATTGAGTAGTCTAGATATTTCGAAACATTGTTAATAGGCAAAATATCTAAATTGTCATTAATGTTGGATGTAAAATTACAATATTAAAGTATCACCAGATTATCCAGTGAAGAGATTCTCGTTCTGCGCTAAGGAGTCAACTCAGATTGAAACACTGCTATCATCTGTTTTTTCATCTTTATCTACTCTCAGTCACACTTCTACAGTTTATACATAACGAAGCCTTCCCTTTTTTATTTGGTCATCTATTTTTGTATTTTTTTTTCCCACTCAATGTTTCAATGTTCCATGCTTCTATGTTCAGGTGACGAACTTATGGAAAGACAGAATGATAACAATCTTAGGAATCTGAAAAGATCCGAAAAAGCCAAGGATTGAAAAGAAGATGAAGGGGAAAAACGAATAAGAATTGGGCAAAAATTGAAAGATGAACATACTTGACGTTGTAACCAACCGAAAAAGTTCATTGAGACTTAAGAAAACTGAAAGACCATTCTTTGAGAGGGTGGCACTTGAGAAATATGAAGGAGAGAAACAGATGAACGGATGTTTCTAGACATATATATTGGGTCTCTGTTGGTGTAAATGTGACGAAGATTTCTTTTTCACTGAGCTAATTTACGTTTTTCCCCTTGGTCGTTCCATTGTTCACTCTTCTATATAGTAGAAATCTCATAATTATCAAGATATATATTACTCGTTGTCCTCATCACTATACATGTTGGAGTTAATCCTGCAAAAGAAAAAAGAAAAAAGAAAAAAAAAACACTTTTTAAGAAAGGAATCCATTAAGTATTACAAAAAAATTTATAGATCAGCATCGAATGCTAATTCGTGGTTTTAGATAATTCAGATATCTAAATCAAAAGGCACTAGGACATAAGTTACATGAACTCTAGTTTGAGAGGCAAACTTGCTGAAATAGTAGGCTCTTATAATTTGATAATAAAAGAAAACCTCAATATGTTATAGTTTGGAGTCTGGAAAAGTATTTCATAAATAAGAAAGCACCTCTATCAGATGCATAGAGCCCCACCTTAGAAATCTAAACTAAAGGGCCTGTTACTCTGCTCGTCTTAGCGGGGGGCATACACAAAGAATGGCTTCTATTTCAATATGTTGCTGGTATTGTGCTATCCTCTGAAGAAGTAGGAAATATTTTCCTGATATATTTATCGAACACTTTATGGGTATCAATCTATCAGAAGCATCCTTTGATCATCCTCTAAAACTTAATTGGTTATTAGCATTAACACCACTTGTGATCCCAATCATCATCATCGTGTGTGTAGCAGTCAGCCAACATGGTCTATTAATGTGATCAGATACATTGGAGCGGGAGAAATAAGTGTTAGCATTAGAGATAATTTGCAGAATCCAGATAAACGTTATACTCATAAAGAACTGAATCTTTGTACTACCCAAGCTTCCAAAATACTCTTTCTTCACATAAATCAAATCCACATAACTTTCATTATTAAAACTCAAAATATAAAGAAGGATTTTTCACTCTTCAAAACTGAATGCCCTACCTGTTTTTCTCTTGAGCCGAGAGTCTATCGGAAACGGCCTCCCTACCCCCACAAAGGTAGGGGTAAGGCCTGCATACATCCTACCCTCCCCTAACCCCACTTATGAGAATACACTGGGTATGTTGTTGTTGTTGTAAAACTGAATTCCCAATATCTGAGATGCCACAACAATTCTGTAACATAAATGGAGTCACATAAAATTATAAGAACAAGTATTCAAAATTTAAAAAGGACTGAACTCAAAGCGAGAATTTTTTTCAAGACCGAAACTTTCCTACATTTTGAGGTTTCACATTAATCGACCCATATAAAATTATGAGAACAAATAGTCACCAAAATAAAAAAGAAAGAAACAGAAACAATGAAATGAGCAAAGAGAAAAAGCAAAGGTAATTTCACCGATTACAGTAGAAGGCGAAGCGCACATAATCTGAAGGGCAAATACAAAAAAGATGGCAGTTATGTGGATGACAAAAGCCTTCAGCCATGAAATTGGTATATCTGAACTCTGAAGAGAACTGGAAGAAAATTAGGGCAAAATTGAGATAAAAGCTTACCAAACACTGCAAAATCCAGATGAGAACTCAAAGGGCAATCCTTTGAATTGAAAATCTAGAGAAGAGAGTCATCTCTCTATTATGAATTAACTCCTCTGGATTCTAGAATTATCAAACGGAAAAGGGCCAAAATTACCCTCAACTTTGAAAAATAGTTTGAAACATACCTTCGTTATACTTTAGGTCCAATTATACCTTACAGTTATAATATGGGTTAATTATAGTCTCATGTCTAATTGCTGCCACGTGTCATTATCCCAGTCCTTCAAAATTATTTTACCCTTAAATAATTTTTTACTCACTAAAATAACTCAACTCGACCCGAATTTTTTTTTTCCAGCAAAAATAATACGGATAATTTTTCCAACAAAATAAAATAAAAATAATTCCATATTATTTTTGCTGGAAAAAATATTCGGGTCGAATTGAGTTATTTTAGTGGGTAAAAAATTATTTGAGGATACAATAATTTTGAAGGACTAGGATGATGCCACGTGGCAGCAGTTACACATAAGAGTATAATTGATCTCATAGTATAACTGTAAGGATATAATTGATCCTAAAATATAACGAAGAGTACGAATAAACTATTTTTCAAAGTTGATCTAATTTTAGCCCTTCTCCGATTATAAAAAGCGATGGAATGAGCAATAGAACCGTACAGGAATGATTTTTTTTTGTCATAGAGTAAAATGACTCTTTTGCCCTTGGTCCTTCCAAACTTGGCTCTTCCATATAGTATACAAAAATATACTCCAATACAAATAGAAAAGAAAAGTGAGTTAAATATCTATCATTTTACTGCCGAACCCAAACAAATAAGAGGGGATTTTTTTCTTTCTTTCTTCCTTTCGGTGGTGGGTGGTGGGTGATGGTCTGGTGGAGATATATTATTTGCATTTCGTACGTATAGAAAATGAAAACGTGTACAAACTTGTTTTGAAATATGTGGATTGGTCCATTAACTAGTTAAAACTTTTGATCGAAAACCTATTATTCTATTATCAATGTGATTTATTTGAATTTAATCTCTTGTGAATGTAATTGATTCAAGGGGCAAAAAATACCCTTGAAGGGCAAAAATATTTATTTTGATGATTATATTCTTCGGCTATACAAAAATTGGAAGTAAGAGGTAGCTGCTTTATCTTTTCTGTTTTTTTTTTTTTAAGAGAAACGTAAATATTGGAATGGATGCAAGAATCCTTCTCCTTTCTTTGGAAAACGACATGACTGTCATTCAAGATAAGAAAGAGAATTACCTCATATATATACTTGGATCAAATCAGCAAAATGACAATTTCATTCAATTTATAAGTTTCAAAATGACAGTGTATTAAACATCTGATCTAAGCATGAAACTGAGGAAGAGAAACAGTCCACCAAATATGTTGACAGGTAGAGTTAGAGGGCAGTATCAAGAAAGTATAAATAATTATTGATCTGAACATCTACCAACTAATCAGAGTGGCGCAGCGGAAGCGTGGTGGGCCCATAACCCACAGGTCCCAGGATCGAAACCTGGCTCTGATATTAGAGCGGCTTCCAGCATCCATTTTTTTTTTGGCTATTTGCATCTGTGTTAGTCAAGAGCTTCTCAAACTTGAAAAAAGAAAAAACGTACCGATAAGTTAATCATCAAAGTTAAAAATTTGACAACTAATCGAGTCAAAGGGAGCTTTTGATAATCAAACTATTTAATAAGGCTTTTATGAGATCGCCCAAGACTTGTTCCTGGACAGTGCACTTGCAAAACGGCTTGAGATAAGTGTGGGTCTTAGTTATGTGAGACTTAACGCCTCAAGTGTCCGACTGAACGCCTAACGCTCACCACTTGAGACTCGCTCAATAGTTCCTACCGAGTTCATGTGTCAATACCCTAATTAGTGTTGTTGACCCCCAAATTCCTTAAATAATGAATAATAAAAGCTGAATTTATATATTGAAATATGGAGATCGGAAGTAATTCAAATAATGAGCCATCGTATTGTGTAATTACTAATTGAAAAATGAAAACATCGTGAGGATGGATATCATTTCAACATTCTTCTGGAAATAGCTAGACAATCGAAATTTATATCTTCACTTTCTATTTGTTTTCATGTCTTAGCTCGATGTCTCTCAAATAATGAATAATAAAAGCTGAATTTATATATTGAAATATGGAGATCGGAAGTAATTCAAATAATGAGCCATCGTATTGTGTAATTACTAATTGAAAAATGAAAACATCGTGAGGATGGATATCATTTCAACATTCTTCTGGAAATAGCTAGACAATCGAAATTTATATCTTCACTTTCTATTTGTTTTCATGTCTTAGCTCGATGTCTCTCAAATTATCAGACTTTTATTATTAAAAGTTCTTGAGGATGAATTTCATTTGAACATCCTTCTAATAATGTTTATGATTATTTACTTTTAGGGAGGTAATATGTGTAGTTTGATAATATTTTTTCTAGGATATTGTAATTTTTACAACTCTTAAAATGCAAAGGAGGAGAAGGAGGAGGAGGCCGAAGCCAAAAACGAGCGAGCAACGACTATGACACGATGACTTATCTTCTTCCCAACTCTTTAAGCTAGAGTAGAAGTGTTTTTCTATTGATACCCAACAAATTCCTTTTCTTTTTCCTACATGGGACAAAGTTCATTTCTCATTCACAACCTAAAGCCGAAGGTCATGAGATCAAACCACATTCACACAAAAAACCCACGAGAATATCTAGTGTTTCAAGCAAAAGATTAGCAATGATTAATCCTAATTCCTAACCTAGAAGAAATAATATGATATAGCTTTGTATGGAGTTAAAAAATTGAACAAGAAGAAAGTCTTTCGGCTCAATGTCTTTACCTATCTTTCCACGTTCCAATCGACCACTGGTTAGTGCTCCTAATCATGACATGACTATTTTGTAGCAACTTTTTAGATCTTGCTTCAAGTTAAAACTAGTTAATTAACCTGTTTGTTTCTTTTTGTTAAAAAAGCATAAATCAATTTATTCAAAATTTAAGCATCGAATATCCACACCCTGACACCCATAACAATCTGATAAATGTAGATATTTTTTGTCTAGCCAATTAGGAAATAGAACAAAAGGCAGGGGCATAGTCACAGGCAACCCTCTTCATCATCCTACTTTTGTGACACAAAAATATAAAATCATAGGTATGTGGCAATCATTTTCCTAGTTAGATAAATTATTGGTATCATAAAAAGATATCTTACCAAACAAATAATCTGAAAATACCTAGGTGGACTAAACATGAGACCAATCTTTGACAATCTTAACTACACCATGTTCGTAGGATGGAACATATGTATTATTTTAATGAAATTCCATTCTTTAATTGTTAAAACTATACCTCTTTCGGTCCCCCATATAATTATTTTAACAAACTGAATTTGTTTAAAAAAAAAAAAAACCTGAGTCATGTCATTACCTTTTCAAATTTACCCTTATTACTCCAATTAATGGAGTGATAATTAGATAAAAGGTTTAAGTGAGAGATTAATGATACGGAGTAGTTTAAATTGATATATCTATGATTTAATAATATTAAATATATTTCCTAAGTGGTGTATAACAATCTTAAAATACGTAAAATAATATACTTAAATCAAAGAGAGTGTCACGTTAAAAGTGAAAAGCTACCTACTTGTATATCTCTATACAAACAAGAACCAATTCCAAAAATAAGGTTCTTTCCTGAATCAACAAACAAATTGATTGATAAATACACTTTCAAAAATGAAATAGATAAAAAAAAATTATTCATCCAAATTTATGCTCCTCCTTTTTTTTAATTCCTTTTTAGAAAGAAAAAAAAAAATGAGGAACCCTAAACAGTCCGAACCGACTGATGTTGAAGAATCAACAAATGAGTTGTGGTTAGGGGAGAAACACCACTCGAACAGAGAGCTATTTAGTTCTTCCCGAAATGCTTGATCAAGAAGAATGTCACACTTTTTCTTTTTCCAGCATTCTTTTTACTTTGTTTTGTTTGCTTTTAAATTTCCGTTTATAGTTCTATCCGTTTGCTATGTTTAACCATCCACGTGATTGGATGAATTATCTAAACCATCTATAGGTTAGTTATGTACTTTTTTAGGATTTTAGGTATTACTGCTTTATTAATTATCCTTAAAGAATGTCTACACACCACTAGTTTATAATTTTCTTTTATCAATAAAAAGGCAAAGAGGGAACATCCCATGAGAGTCTCAAAGTTCCCTATCTATAAAAGGCCTAGACTTTGTTGAATGGTAGGCAAACATTCTCAAATCTAATTGAAGATTATTGGAGAAAACAAAATGCACATAATTGGGAAAGGGAATTGGAACAAAACAAGAAGCAAGAGTGTGAGGCTAGGGAAAAATTATTTGCATAGAGAATCATGTGATGGTGCATCTTCATCACCAAGGTGGCTAGCATTTTGGAGGAGAATTAAAATGCACAAGAAGAAAAGCTTCAATAATAATAATAATTGTTCTTGTGTATATGATGCAGAAACGTATATGCAGAATTTTGATGAAGGATCAGCAGGGAGAATAGAGCCTGATAATCTTTATAGGTCATTTTCAGCTAGATATGCTCATCCCTCTAGAATGTCACGCAGAAAGGAATTTATGGGATCATAGTTTGGTCCATTTAATAATATTTAGGTATGTTGATCAGTGTGATTGGAAATTTTAATACCCCTTTAAGCTTTTGTGGGTGTAAAACTGTAAATAAAGATTTGTGTTCTTTTTCTTTGTTTAATCCAATTGCTTGGGTTTGATTAAGTTGTTCTTCATATACAACCAAGATTTCAGTTTGTATAGTCGAGATATATGCATTATACGTACACATACCCATGTCTATGTATATATAAACACAGATGATTGTGATTTGTGTGTGTAGTTGATGATAATCTGCACATTTTGTGATTGAGCTTGTGCAATCACCCAAATTTGATATTTCAGAAGTTCCCTTTTTTTTTTCATTCTCCTTGCAAAATTTCTTCATTGTTTCTTCTTTCCATACAACTCCAGGACCAAAAAGGGGGAAAGTAGGAATCAGAGTTTTGAAATTTCAACTTGGAAGGAAATGTAATTTTATACGTTCTCTTGAGTCTTGACAATATGCATATATATATATGATGCTGATTTTTTGTTTGTCGAAATTGTATCATCACCCAATTTGATATTTTACAGAAGTTACCATTCTCCTTTCAGAAATTCATTATTTTCCCTCTCTCCCAACAAGAGATTGCCCAAATGCACATATGTAGTTGAGACTTTTCAAAATTAAGAGGGATCGTGTCCCCTAATAGAATTATCAATAGTTAGTGCAAATTGATAATATAAAAAATTAAAAAAAAAAACAGCCTATTATAATATGTCCAACTGCATAGTGCATAAAGTTATTTAACACTGTCAATGTGGGTGCTGATTGATGGTTTCTACAACTATTTCTACCGCCGCTAATACAAGTCGGTGAAAAACAAAAGCATTTATTACTCCCACAAAGTTCAGCAGATGCAACTCTAGGTGGATTTTTCTTACACGTGGGGCGGGTGAAATTCTCAAACAGTCAATTTTCATGTGAAATTCGGAACTCCATCATCCTAAAAAGTTAAAGTAGAAGCAACATTTTTCAGCACTTGTAACTAAAAAATAGCAAATGCCCTAATGTTTTACATATGAAATTTAAAACTTCATAATAGTAACTATTTTCACAGATAAAACCAAAAAATGATCAGCGAGTGTTTTTTCACGTGTCAAGATGATACAATCACCCAACATTGAAATTTTAAAAGCTTCCTTCACATTTAATTTTTTTTTTTTTTGGTCCTCTCGCTTTTGGCCTCAAGGTTATAAAGGCGAGGGCAATTGGGCAGAATATATATCATTGTCTACTAATAATGGAAATTGAAAAGTTTGGGATAATCCAGGAGGATATACAATCTTAGTCTATGAGAATGGCCTCGCGTATCTATAAGCTTTCTCCTTGGGGCAATTGTATTAATGACAGCATAATTGAGAATATGGATTCTATTTTGATTAATCGAATGATCATAAGTCAATAATCACCATACATCATTATTATTTCTATGATCAATTGTTGTTAAAGTTTATTCTGCAGCTGGCTTATTGGCAGCATGCTTACATGCAACACCCTGGTTTGGATTCTTTAACTCATCTCCAGCTACCAGAAAGAATGCAGTGTGCCTGAAAGGCAAACAAAATGTAAATCTTACAGTCTACACAAAATGTAAATCTTAAAGTAAGTTCAAATGAGATTAGCTTGTACCTGAAAAAGTTCATCATTTTAATTTTGGAATCTTCATCAATGTCTGTAACACTGTCTAGTGCATGTTGCATATGTTGTAACCATCTCTCTGCAGCCTTATGTGTGACTGGAAATGGGCGGTGGCGTCCAATCAATGCCGGATGACCTGCAGAAAGTCCAAGTAAGAAAGGTCCTTACAGTTTCTCAAACTACAAGAAGCATCATGTAAGATACCACTTAAAATATAATGCAGATGAGAAGGATGAAATATTAATATCCGACTAACTTGTTCACCAATCATCCAAAGAAAGTACTAGAACTATCTGTGTTGACATCACTTTTCCAGATCGTCTCATGGCAGGAAGAAAACTTCATTTGAGTTTTGATTAGCTTTTAAACCTCAAATAGATATAAGCTCAACAATATTAAACACTGAGCATTTGGAGGTTGATTTGATGATGGCCTTCCTAGCTGTCCTTAGCTCAGTCTCAAGAAGCTTTCCTGTTTCAGATTTTGAATCAATTTTTTAAAGTAATGCTCTTTTCTCTATTTTAGGGATTCACAATTGGTCGAAAGCATTTGTTAAGCAGAATGAGGAGAGTTTTCTGGTTTTGGCAAAGGCAGAAGAAAAATGGAATAATCTAGTCAAACCCAAATAGCACAAACTGCTGACAAAAACCCTCAACCAATTAAGTAGCCTATCATGGTGGCAGAGGAGATTTCATTAGGCATAAAAGATTAATCATTACTGATTTAGAAAAACTCATCAAAGCCACCATCGTGGAGATAAGAACGCAATAAAGTAATGGCTGATTGGAGAAATTGTTGATTTGTAATAAATACGCGTGATTAGAGAACTTGGTTGATTTGGAAGAGCAATGATGATACAGGACAAAAGAGGGACGAACTAGTTGTGTGTAAATATGATTCGATGACCTGACCTCATTATTCCTACGCTTGAAGAAAGCTTAGGAAGACACTGTTGGAAAAGAGGGAGAAACTAGTCGGTGTGTAATATGATTTGATGACCTGACCTCATTAACTCTACAGTGATCAAAGGTGAAGGCGTAGGAGAACACTCTTTTGGAGTTTTAAGAGGAAATGCCAATTAAAGCTCGTGTTTTAGTGAGGAAAGGCACGGATGAAGAAAAAAATGAAAAAGAAGTTAACTTTATCACTAACTGCGGAGAAAGAAACATTAAAAACAAAACTGCAATTAAGTGAAAGCCACATCAATCAAGTTTCAAAAACCACTTTAGATTGTTGATTTGGATGCATAGATGAAAATGTAAGGTTTCAACTTATCCTAAGTCTCTTATTTCCTATCCTACTCACTAAAAGATTCATCTATAACATTTTAGAAAGAAAAAAAGAGCGAGAGAGAGAGAGAGAGAGAGAGAGAGAGAGAGAGAATAAGCAATATATTGCTTTTGCAAACTGTGTATAATTTACTTTTATCTTCTTCAACACGGAATCCATGAGCGCTAGCGGTTTGGTGCCTGCCCTGAACTGAAACGCTGCCTAAGAAAAGGCGAAGTGCCTACCTGAGATCCACCTAGTCCGACCCTCCAGAAATACTTATCTTATATTAATCCCACAAACAACTTTTCACCTGTTCTATTTTTTTCTCTGAAGAAATTAATTAAGCGAAATTGGACATTTGATCTTCCAAAACACTGCCTAACCTTGCCAATTAATGGGTTCAGAAACAAAGAAGAGACATAACTAGCATAGAAAACTATCTTTTATTGTTAATGAATTGATGAATAAATCAAGAAATGGAGACTTATCAGCAGACTGAGAATCTCCAGTAATGTCATCATTAAACGGAAGTTTTCATGGTATCATTACGGCACTCTTAAACTGTTCCATTTACTGAAGGAAAGAGTCACCAAAATATGTTTCCACCCTGATATTTTTCCTCAATTTTCCTATCCTATTATTCTTTTCCTTCTCTTTAGTGATATTTTGCTGCTGAGAAATCACAAGTAACATTCATGCTCCAAAGATGGTGTGAGAGCAGTCATCGATATAGTGTTTCGAGGTCAAAAACTCCAGAAAAGTGATCAGCAACAATTAATCCTAAACATCGGTAGTACACCAAAAATTTAAAAAACAGGACAAAGACACTCTAAACTCTGCAAATGGGATTTATAAAGCAACCTTGCTAACAGTTTCTTTCTCCACTGCTCAACTAACTAATTCAAACGCCAACTAATTTTCATTCTCGAAAGGTTGTGGACATTGAGGAAAACAATGCATTATAGAATCCTTCTTATTTCATTCTTCTATTGGTGTAAAGAGAGAATACTATGTTGTATTGTTAGTTGTACAAGCTCAATAGAAAATGGTGAATGACTCGGTTTGAATCACTTCAACAGCTTGCACCTTCTTTTTGATATCGAGTTGGTGTTTATTCGTAGTGATTTATCAAAAGAAATGTTGTGGACATCCAAAAAGGGAGAAAAACTTAGCCTTCAACGGTGATATGTTACTAACATCACAAGCTCTAGATCAGGGGCGAATTTATAGCTTTATATAGAGCACGTGAAGCCATGGTATCTCCGAAAAATTAAGTATTTTATGTACATATTTCTAAAACTGATTTAATATTAGTTGTTGGCACCCATGCTCCAAAAAGGTTGATTGGTGCACTTGGTGGAAAGCTTAGTTATTTACATAGAGGAACAGGGATCAATTCCCACTTAATGCTTTTTTTTTCCTTTTTCAGTGGTGCACCCATGTCCAAGAAATCCTAGATTCACCTCTGCTCTAGATAGAATAAACCTTGAAGAACATAAAAAAAGGGAACCATTTTGAACAAAAGGGTTTATTCCCGTCCCAAATAATCTTTATCATAGATACAAGAAGTTAACTTTACGCTTTGCAATCTCAAGGACTTAACAAAATGATTCAATTTGAAGTTTATGATAGAAGATAGATTAACCATCTCAAGAATTGAGGTCACCACAAAATTGCATCACAATAGAAGGATGTAACAGGTAACTACCATTGGCAAATTGAAACTGGGGATAACAATTAAGATAAAATAAAAATTAAGATAACACTTGCTTACCTCTCCTCTGTGAGAACAAAGGAGGCCCTCCCATTCTCTGTACAAAGAACTCATATTGATTCCTAATGGCATCCTCTTTACTTGAATTAGAGAAAATTGACCGAAACCACTCTTCCTCATCATCATATACCCTAATTTCAATTCCAAAAACAAGAGTCAAATGTCTTCCCTCAAGAAAGGTGTATCATTAGAGGAGAAAAGAGCACAAATCTATCTATCAACCACCATTTCAAATAATTAATCTGAAGACAACTTCCCCAACTTATTAGCTTGTTTTACCGAGCTTTCAAAAACTGATTATTCGTAAAAGTATTTTTTGTCAGAAGCATGGTTCAAAAAGAGTACTTTTGTAGAGTAACAGTTTGTGCTTGGTTAAAGCACTTTCGCCAATGTCAGAGCAACAATTTGTGCTTGGCCAAGGTTCCAAAATTCCTTTGGGAAAAAAACTACTTTCTTTAGTTTCTGAAAACTAGCTTCCGCTACTACTCAAAGCACTTATATCTTTTTCCTAAATCTTGGCCAAACACCACAACTCTCTAAAATAAGCATCTTTTTGAAGAAAAAAATAAGCATGGTTGGCTACTTGGCTTTCCAACGGGCTATTATTCACAGTAAGTTTCATCCCTCAATTAATTCCTTGACAAATATTCAAGATACCCCCCAACACACACAACACAACCTCCTTATTTCTCAACCACCCAAAGGGGCATTTCAGACAAATATTAATGAAATTATAAAGCCTAATTTCAATTTCTAAACCAAAAACAACAAGTCTTCCCTCATGAGGGTAAACCATCTGAGAGCAAAAAGTAGACAACTCTAATAATTAAAATAATCTACAACTTCATTCCAAACAAGTAAACTAACTTTAAAAATTCCAAACTTTCGAATTCCATCTTATTATTCACAGTAAGTTTTATCACCCAATCAGTTTCCTTAACCTCCAAGGATACTAATACAACCAAAGATTCAACAATCAAGGATCCCCTCAACACCTCTTCTGCAAATGTATTAGGAAAAATACAGCTCAATGCTTCTAAAAGTAATCATAATAACCAAACATACAGACCTTCATTATCAATCAGTAATAAGGAAAGAAAGGAAAAGAGAATCAAGTAGCTAATATAATCAAAGATTCATAAAAGAAAAGAAAAGAAAATGAAATAGTTAATATAATCAAAGAGTCATTAATCCTTATTAATCCCACCAACGCCACCCAAAAAATAAAAAAACTTTAAAACCATGCAAATCTAATACTAGTAAGAAAAGAAAAAGCTCAATTTTTCAAGCAACAAAACATTAACCTTGCTGAACTTCATATTAATTCAAGAAACACATAGAACAACAGAGAGAGGTACACACACACAAAAAAAAAAAAAAAAAAAAAAAGAAAGAGCCCAACCCAAAATACTAAATAATTCAATTCAATCAAAGTCTCAAACTTTAACGAGTTTTCTTGAATACCCACTTAAAGAAATTAAAAACCCATCAAGAAAAAAACATTTCATTTGACCATAACTATAAGAATGAACCTGTTATAGAAATTAGTAGAAAGATTGATGAAAGTCTGAAGTCCAAGCTTTTCAAAGAGATTGGTTTCATCAATAGCAAATGCATCATTTTGGTCAACTCCACTCCATTCTGATGCCTTTTCCTGCAAAGATTGCATCTTTTTTTCCTTCCTTAATAATTCACTCTTTCTTGGCAATGGCTGCTAACAGAGTAGAGGGGCATTATATACGGGCTGGTGGCGTTCGCGTGGACTACAGGCTTTTAGATAGTGACGTGGCAAATTTTTTGAAATTCAATGGACTCTTTCCTCATATTCTTTTTAAAAAAAATTGGGAGGAAATCAGCGTAGAACCTGATTCTAGTTTTGCCTGTTTCATTATTTTCATTTTAGATAGGCAAAAACACTAGAAATAAGACATTCAGGGTCGTTTGGTAGGAAATACTACAAAAAATAATATTGGTATTAGTTTGAAACTCCCTGCTGTCCCAATTTATAGATGCTCTTTTTAATCTATCTCAAAAAGAATGTTTATTTTCTCTAATTAGAATTAATTTAATTTTAAAATTATTTTTTTACCCTTAATAAAATATTTATACCCAGTAGCCACACAAATATTTAAGATTTATTTTAGATCATGAATTTTAAAAGTTGTTTTTTCTTAAACTTTGTGTCAAGTCAAATAGTGTTATATAAATTAAGACGGAGTGAGTATTATTTAATCCCTCGTGATAGTGTTTTCAATCTTGTATTAGTAATACACCCTATTCAGTATAATTCTTAAACATAGTAAACCATGACAATAACAATATCAGTATATTCGTAGGGATATAGTAGCTCAGTTGATTGACAACCTGAAATTTCACCTTGTTGGTGAGAGTGTGAATCCCACGTTATAATCCCTCCCCATTTCGCTTTCCCCTACCTCCTATGTAATAAAACAATCTTTTTTAAAAGAAAAAATAAATATTATTCACATTAGATATACCATATTCAGTACTATTTAAAAGTTATGCAATCTATGTTATTTAATATAACAAATCAAACAATTAATAGAAAATGATGTAAACATAACTAATGTTAACATTACTAATACACTATATTCAGTATTATCTCTTATACGCCTTACCAAACCATGCCTCAATTTCAACTGAATATCAAGTGTTAGTGAAAAAGATTTTAAAAATTCAAAAATATGATACGGAGGCATCTTAACTTGAAAATGCTTTAGGTTCTTTTGTGGTAATTCGCTATTTTATTTTTCTAACAACCACAAGACGGATGTGGTGCCTTAAAACTGTGGGCCAGCTTCTTAGTTGATTTTCCATAGTTTTTGACTTTCTGGGTATAGACACTATGAGGTAACGATGTCAGAGTTCTGAAAATGATACTCCTATCTTTTATTAGATGTATTTCTTTTGGTTTAAATGATTCGAAGTTCATAAATATCAAATGCTTTTAGATATTTTAAAAATAAATAATCACGCATTTATGAAAAAGATAACTATAGAAATAGAATGAAGAAGAAATTACGAATTTATTTTTAACATGGTGTTTAAGAATTATAAAAAATATATGAAAAAATAATAAAAATTTTGGTTAGATAAAAGTGCATGTAAGTTGGAAAACTCATAATTTGGGGTTAAAGGTGATATCTGGTTCATTTTTTTTGGGTTTGCCAAATATATAAAAAAATGATTATAAGTTTATTTGACCAACTTATAAGTCTTGTGCAAACAACCACCATGTGCCATGACGCGGAAATTTGATTTAGACATGAAAAAATTAATTGTGAAGCATATGTGGATATGCACTTTGCACATAATGGTAACATATATTAAGAAATTTGAAGATATAAAAAAAAGTTTAATAAATATATTCTCGACGTTCTCTTTTTCTATTCGTCATCATCCTGCAGATCAACTGGGTCTTATTTTTGTGGTGTCATTCAATTTAAGTTTCCAGTGTTCTCACATTCTATGCCTTATCAGGGCATTTGTAATAGCACCCGAATCAACGATGCATTAATCTCCTATTCCGACATGAGTGGCTTTGTGATAAGCTGAACCATTACAGATCACGAAATCCTTTTCAGAACTCTAAGATTAACCTGACAACATCTTTGTGAAATTCTTTCTGTGACCTTTCAGTCATGTTTTGTTGTTAAAGTTATCTTGAGATTTTCTGGTTCGAGTTTGAATTCTTGGAGATGAAACATTAAATTTACAAGTCATTTTGATACCCAAAATATAATATATGAGTAATATAATTATTCTTGTATTCTAAAGCTTCTTTTCTAATTACTTAACATTTAAACTTAAGCATATGAAGACATGAAAATTATTGTAAAACACATATACTATGAAATTTTCAAACTTGAAATCAAATCGAACTCTAGAGATAACGCAAGCGCAACATGAGCTTGTGAGGGAAAAAAACTTTAGTAAAAACGTGTCTTAACTCACCTCAATTATTCCTTCGAGCACAAACGTTTACTTCCATCCGTGTGATTCACTTCGCCAACCAATCTACATTTATCAATTCTAAAGTTAATTAATTAAAATTTGCATATACTATTAGCTTGACACCTTGAAACTGGTCACCTACCGCTTAATAAGAGCAACTTTAAAAAATAAAATTAATTCTTTCTTAATTGTATAAATAGACACTTATTTTGAACCAAAATAAAAAATATAATTCTTTCATATATTTTCCAACACAAAGCTAATAGGTATAGAGTTAAATGATTTAAACTATCCTCTAAAAACAGCTCTAAAACCCTAAATCAGAACCCTACACTTGCAATTCCATCAAATTTATCCCAAGTGTTGAAGTAGAAAGGAAGAAAATGGCGTTCAGATCAAGAGAAATGATGAAGAAGTTAGTGAAGAATATAGGTGGAGAGAAGAACTTAGCATCTGGAGTTAAACAGCAACTTGAAAAATGCGTACCAAATACTAAAGTTGTAATGGGTCGTGCTCAACGTGGTCTTTTTGCTGGTCGTCACATTCAATTTGGTAATCGTGTTAGTGAAAAGGGTGGAAATACGTGAGTTCTTTTCTTCTTCTTAATTTAAAAGCAATTTTTTTTAATTAGGACTTGGATTATTTTGGCTAAATGTGAGACTTTGTTAAGTACATTCTGTGATTATATTGCTCAGATGTTCTTTTCATATTTTATTTTACATATTATTAGTTAGGTAGGCTAACTTGTGGGATTACACTGGGTATGTTGTTGGTGGTGAAAAAATACATCAGTTTTTTTCTTCTCTTTATCCTCAAATTTTAAAGCAATTTTGTTTTTGGCTAAATGTTAGATTTTGAGTAGTTACTCTGTGTTTTCTGCGATTATCTTGCTCAAATGTTTTTTTTTTTTAATTTACATATTATTCGTTAGGTGTGTTTCCACCCGTGTAGGAATTTCTCCTATTCATTAGTTGTTTGTTTTCTAGCTTTCAATGGCGGTATACTAGCTGTTAGTCTGTCGACATATTGGACTAAATAGTTTTCATCTAAAATGTAATATATTTTGAATGATTGTGGTAAAGTGGAATTTGCGATTGGTTCTGCAAAATGTATAAAGTTATTGAGTTCTAAAAGCAAAAGATCGTAATTGGTTAAAAGTTCTCAGAAAGCATCTTTTGTTTTACCGTGTAAATATGGATCATCTTTTAGCTGCTAACCCATGAATGCCATTTACAATGCGAATGACTTCAAAGAAAAAAAAAAACAAATTTAAAGCTAAACATGGTTTTAAGTCTTGTTCTGCTCAATGTAAGTAGCTTATGTAACTCAAAAGTGAGGCATATGAGAATTTGGTAATTTTGGTTAATGAGTAATAACAACCTGGAAGGGGTTTCATTTTGAGCTGCATTTGGTTTTTTCAGAAGTGCATTCTGGCTTTTAGTTATTGCCTGATTCATGATTCAAGAATCGCCTTCTTTATGATTGTTTTAGTGCATGAAAAAGCAGTGAACTTGAAAATCCTTGATCCTGTTAGTCCTTATTAAATATGTCTGTTTTGCTTGAAATTTTGATCGAAGTATACGTCAGCAGTTAAAAATCCTTCTGGTTGTTTGGTTTTCTGGCTTCCAAGGGTAATTCCAAATTAGAATGTGGTATATCACCAAGATGTATGTTCTAGGACATCAATTTCCTGAATCCGTATTGTGCATAAGACTCCCGTAAACACAATCTGGGCATTATGCAATGAGGCAAGAAACTAGCAGCACTCAATCTCTTTCAATTTCAAGCAGTCCATCCTATTATCTAGTTATTGACCCGTGTGTTCTCCAACTCTTTTCAGTTTGGTATATTGAACTTCTGTTCAGTGTTCTTTCTTTGGGAGTAGTAAGATTCTGAGTGGTGCTTCCAGGTTCCAAAAAGTGAAGTCTCTTAGTCTAAGAATTTCTTGAAACAGTATTTTATAGAAAAAGGAATTTCTTAAACCAATGTTTTCTAATATAACTTATAGGTTTTCTTCACATTTTTATGTTCAAGCAGGATTTGTAGGCAATGCGATATACCCAAGGGTGCGTCCTAGTAGTCAATGAAGTGGGTTGAGAACCATGGAGTCTCGGGTTCAAACCCCAGCGAAGGCAAAAACACTAGGTGATTTATTTCCATCAAGCCTTGATAGACGGAGTTACCCGGTAATTGTGCTAGTAGGAGTTAGCAGCTACCCTATGAAATTAGTTGACTTGTGTGTAAGATGGGCCGGACACCACGGTATAAAAACAAAGACGCAGGCAACTATTGTCTACCTACTCTTAAGAGGCCCACTTTCAAAATTGGAATAAGAAACTGAAACAACCCTCTTCCTTTCTCTCCCAGCGCAACCCCAAAAGAAAAAACTCATTAGAGACGTTGCTGTAAGAGTATTTTTCCAAAACTTTCTTGGGAGGAAACAGGGTGGGTTGGTGGGGGTGGGAGTTTACTGCATTCCTCTGCTTATTTCTGACAATAATTTTGCTTGCAGTTGCGTATAACATTAGCTCCTTTGATTACTGTGCTCTATTTTCCATTATTCCGTTTCTCATTTTCAGAAAATTAGCTTAGTTAACACTACAAAGCTTTCTTTCTTCCACAAAAATGGATGAAACTCTGTAGGGAGTGGAAGATAGATAAGAGAAGGAAAGAGAAATTGCAAGCATCTCTTCCTCCACTTCTTCTGGCACTACGGGTTTCACCCTCCTTCAGTCTTCCTGCCACAGCTAACCTTTTCATCTTGCTAATTAAATTGCACTAAATCTGGGTTCAGAATTTGGTGAAATAGATTAATTCCTGCGAGCTAGAGAGAGCTAGATATATAGGGAGAGAGATCCTCACAAAGTTTCACATTCCCTGTGCGGCGGGCCATTATGTATGACACTGATTCCTTTTTGGTCCATTCAAAAGGAGTCACACTTCTTTTATTTTTTGAAATGGTAAGTAAATGTTTTATGAATATAAACAACAAAGCACTAAGAATGTTCTGCTATACAGAGTCAGAACCCCCAAAAAGAAGGGTTCCTTTAACATCCACATTTTACCTCAAGTGTCATGCTCTTATCGGAATAACTTGGCGTGGTGAGGTACTTTTTTTATGTGATATACATTTACTTTTGTGTCAAAAGTGTTTTCGTGCCTAGTCAAACACCATTGGCCCATTGTATAAAATGAAATTGAAGGAGCATATGTTTTGGGTTATGCAAGATTTTTTTTTTTTTTTTTTTTTGTAATGGTGGTGTCCGGGCCAGCTTGCGCTTGCAAGAGAAGCTTTTCCTGGAGAGGGAAAGATGTTCTGATCAATATTCAAGGGGCTAACCTGATTGAAGTTAAGTAGTGCCTTGTTTAATGTGTTGTCAGCATTTGGAAAATTTCTGGAATCCTACATATTGATTCCCATTTTCAACAGATCTCCGCAAAATGTAGGTTAACTTTTCTCAACTTTAAAAGAAGATGTTCCTTTGAAACGAGTTTCTCCAATTTCTGGAAGACTAAAAACACTGCAGTTAGCTTTCCTGAGTTGTGTAGGTGATTACATCCAGTGTTATCAAAGGCGCGCTTTAAGCGCACTTAAGCGCTGAAGCGAGGATCAAAACATGTTGAGCGCTTCGCCTCGCTTTATGTGCGCTTCAGTGTCATCATCAAGGCTCTAAGACATACTTTTCCTTGTCAATGAGCCTCTCTTGGAGAGTTGACACTAGATGATTAACATTTCACTTTATCGTAATATTTTTTCAATTTCTTTGTCCATCCATTTGTTATTCATGCTTATTATTATTAATCTTGGACTAAACATATATATATTTGTATTTTTGCACCATTGCGCTTTTTTTCATTAAAGCCCATGCTTTATTTGCGCTTTGCGCTTAAAGCCCCAGCTGACCTTAGAGCTTTTTTGCGCTTTTCGCTTTTGATAACACTGATTACATCCCTATTTTGTTTAAAATGTCGTAGCAGTCAACTTTATGGTTACTTATCAAAATGAGGTCGTCTAATGCATCATCAAATCAGCATGTAAATGTTTCTAGCTACAGTACGATACCTTGCTGTTCTAGCAATGAGCTTTATTTTAGTTTCTACCTTATTTTCCCCTTTTACGGGTGAAACACATTCCTGGAAGAGAATTTGGTCTTCCAGTTGTTTTTACAGCTTTCATTAGATAATTGACAAAATCCAACCTAGAATAGATTCTATTCTCGCATATACCTGGACATGGCCAAAACTGTTACCTTTTTCAAAAAAATAAATAAAAAATACACCTGGATATGGCCAAAACTCTAAAAAGCATTGGTATGAATAAATCGGTTCTTCACTCATATATAAGTACTTCTCCTGTCTTTGCATACCATGTTTCCTAAATTAAATTTTTTTTGTTCGTCTTTGGATAGCCTTTTTCTTTTTGGATAAGGTGTTTGCTTCAGATAGCCTAGAGTGGTGGCCAACTATTGTGAAGCAAATTTTTTGTCATTCATCTGGATACTTGAGTTTACGATATTATCGAACTCACTAACGTATGTACTTACTCTTCTGTCGTTAAAAAATAAAGACAAAAACTATGTTCTAACTTCCATTTTTTCCTATCTGATACAAATTTATACAATTTAAAGTTCAGATCTAGACTATCAAGAATGAGTATCTGTTTTACATTTGTGTGGGAGTGCAAGTTGGTGAGGTGTCTCCTGAGGAGAGTATGTTCTAACTTCCACTTTTTCCTTTCTGATATAAATGTATACTTCCTCCGTCCCAATTTAAGTTTCTTACTTCCCTTTTTGGTCTGTCTCAAAAAGAGTGTCTCTTTCTATATTTAGTAAGTTTTCTAATTCCAACATTCTTCATGGCAAGTTTAAGAACACAAGATTTAAAGGCCTACACACATCTTTAATATAAGACCACAAGATTCAAAAGTCTCCCTTTGTTTCTTAAACTCCATGCCCAGTCAAACTTAGACATTTGTGTGGGAGTACAATTTAAAGTTCATGTCTAGACTGCCAAGAATGAGCATCAATGTTTTACATTTGTGTGGGAGTTGCAAGTTGGTGAGTAGTCCTCTAAGGCGTTTCTCCTATTGAGAAGTAAAAGGGTATGACCACAATCCAATTTTGCTAAAGGAAGAAAATGTTTGGTTTTAACAAAAACTCATTGACCCAGCAAAGGCACAAACTTTTCAATCTCATTCTTCCTTATTCGGCTGCATGAGCAAAAGAATTTCTGATCCTAAATTGGTTATGCAGTTTAGGTAGATAAATTATTCCAGATACAAGAAGATACTAAAGAAGGTTCAGGACATGCTTTTTTGCTAATAAGCGACGAAACATTCTGTCACCATCAAGTAGCAGTGGTGGGTTCAAGAACGTAAGGTGTCCCTTCTTTTTCAGGGTAAGAAGGGGTAGAGAAAATGCCTCGAGCCAACGTTCAAATACCAGGCGCTACGGTACTGAAGTAACCCATGATATGCTAAGAGACAAAAACATTGTCTTGTGATGGAAAAAGATAATCTTAGTCTAATGTTCGGAGTCTTTTAATATCGTCAGAGAACCTAAATTATTGAATATTGGGTTTGAGACAGGGTCTAAATTGAGCTTCATTGCCAGTGAAGATTCATATAGCTGACCCCTTTGGATTGAGTTGTTGTTGCTTATTTATCTCTAAGTTCTGGCATAATAAATAGTGCTTTGTTGGCATTGTCAGTATTTGTATTTTATCTGTACTAGTGTTCCTTCTTCTGATATTCTGATGATATTTTTCCTGAAGAAGTTCATTAAAAAAAAATAAAAAAAAAATCCTGAACACGAGGATGTTATGGAGAATTGGTTTAGCAAGGGAAATAACGAGTCTTGAGTTTCTTGGGAATATTTATCCTGGTTATTATCACTAAATTCAAATATAATCGCCTATAGTTGTTCAACTATATGTGTAGTCTGCTGCCTTTGGATCATAGTTGTTTCTAGCTACTCTTTGGTTTCCAAAGATAGCAAAAGTAAGTTCACATTTTTAACTGCAGTTTAATTCCGATTTTATGTAGTGGATTATAATAAACTGCGATTGTTTACTTTCTCAAAAAAATAAAACTGTGATTGTTCATGAACAGGTCAAGGAGGAATTGGAAGCCTAATGTGCAAGAGAAACGGCTTTTCAGCTATATCCTAGATCGTCATATTCGGGTGAAAGTTACAACTCATGCGTTGCGTTGTATCGACAAGGCAGGTGGTATTGATGAGTACCTGCTGAAGACACCTTACCACGAGATGGACACTGAATTAGGCGTCTTCTGGAAAGCTAAGATTGAGAAGTTGTATGAGGAGCTCGGGAAAATGGAGGTAGTTTTCTTTACACCCGAGGATGAATCAAAACTTGAAGAACAATTTAGGGAAGTAAAGTTGGAAGAACGAGCAGCCCGTAGAGAATTCAGAAGGAAGATGTATGGTTGGTCACCCAAATCCGAGCTAAAAGCAGATTCTGAAGGAACTGATGGAGAAGGAAGCTTACCAACTGACTTCCATGAAGGGATAGTTGCCAATGCTTGAAAGCATTCGTGTGACAAAATGTTGTTGGTTTCCGAGGTGCTTCTCATATTGAAGGCCTTCTTTTGTTTTTGTATTCCTGACATTTTGTGTCTAGAGTACCATGAATTTTGCCTTACATCTGGTTTAGTGTAAAACTTTCCTGCCTTGATAGCAAGCCTAGTAAAGGTGCTGTTCGGATATAATAATGAGAAATGCTACAGCTATTACAATACTATGTAGTTAGCTTAATTAATTAGTCATTTTTGCAGGTTAATACCATACCCGGTCATCAATGGAATAGAAACTAATGTTATTGCATTATTCTTGTACATTAATCGTCTTTTATAGGAAGTACTATTTAAGCATG